>NW_017307629.1:14407-24539 GCF_000935625.1 Nanorana parkeri
ACTGAGTGGCCAGATTATTATGACCACCTGACGTTTGTAGGCAAATTAGCTATAATTAGCTATAATTTCGCGCTGAAGTTGCTAGAGGGCCAGACCATTATAAATAGGGAAGCAGGTTGTTTACCACGACAGTAGAAGTGATTTTTTCTGAAGATATGGGTAAACAACACGATTTAACAGCCTTTGAATGTGGGATGATTGTTGGTGCAGAGCCATGGAGCGAGTATCAGCAAAACAGCAGAATTAGTTAAATGTTCAAGAGCAGCTGTTGTTAAAGTGTTTAAAGACTGGACTGTCAGCTGAAAATCTGGGTTTGAACGTGCGAATTGTGGCCGTCAGCGACTAGTCAATGTTAGGGCAGAACGGAGAGTGGCAAGACTGGTACAAGACAACAGAACGGCAACAGTGCAGTGTCAGATTCCTCACATCACCTTTCAACATCTCGTGGAGTCACGAGGCGGCCCAACGAAGTCCTCTCGTGGAGTCATCTCGTGGCCCAACGAAGTACTGATGGGGTGGTCAAACGACGGTTGTGCCACATATGTTGGGTATCACCGGAGTGAGGGCAATAATTCTGGGGCCATCAATCACTGTTAGCTCAAAACTGATTATCAGTAATGGCTTTTAAAGCATCGCCTATGGACAATTTTGAGTACCATAGTTTCTCGCCATTGCGGGGGCACACACAAGTTCAACACTTGATATGTTTGGTATCTATTTACTTAATGTGACCCCGTCTTTTATATTTTACAAAAAAAATGGTGTTAAATTGTATTTCTGTGCACTAATATTTATTTTAGTGTATTTTTTACCGAAAAATATTGATTTCTTAACCATTTGCGCAAATATTGTGCGACATAATAAATGCAGCAACCATTTTTTTTCATTCTACAAGACCTCTGCTTTCAGAAAATATATAATTTTGGGGGGTTTAAAGTAATTTTCTATGCAAAAAATTCAGATTGTAGTATGTGTGCGAAAATGTCAAAATTGCTCCGGTACTAAGGTGGTTAGTGAAGTGAAGCTTTGAAATAGAGGGATCATTGTCTACCTACTCAGAATTTGTTTTTTCAGCCAGGCTTTGCAGTAGTGTTCTAGTCTACCCCACCCCTATTTGTTTGTCTCCAATGCTCCGGGTTCTCTCTACAATACAAAAGAGCTATTATTACACACGCCTGCCGCAGGCTACTTGCTGTCTCACGCACGGAGAAAGCCTCATGCAAAAAAATTAAAATGTCAGTACTGAAAAGTTTGGCACAGCAACCAATCAGATTGAAGCCGGCGCACAAGCCTGGGTACAGGAAGCAGAGGATATGAAGAAGTACAGTACAAATGACAGGCCTTTCGAGGAGCTGAATGAAGACTGACTGCAGAGAAGTACACTAAACTCACATCAAGGTAAATTGAATGAACTTCCTGACTTTAGCACATCAGCTGTTTCCTGGATCACATTAGTATTCTCAATCCGTAGTCTAACCTGTACGTTCTCTATAAAGGAGTTGTAAAGTCCCAGCATATCCTATCCTGTCATAACATCAGTATTGTAATAGGAATACACAAGGATGCTTTTTCACAGTAAGAGCAGTAAAAATGTGGAATAGGTTTCCTCAGGGGGTTAGTTGTGGTAATACAAGTTATTTGTTGGGGTGTTTTTTCACTTTCATCAACTTCCTGGATTCCCAGTGGGCTTTGCATCTCTTTCCCTGCTGCTTGGTGTGATGTAGTCTCAATTTCTCTACATACACAGCCCATCATGTATTGCTTCCAGCAAGCAATGATAATGTTACATTGCACCGAGTTGTGTTGTAGTTCAGAAGGCAGGCTCTGTGAGAGGTATGACACAAGGAAGTGCAGATTTACAGGTTTAAATGAAATTGTGTCAGTGCACTGAGGAAGTACATTCTATGGGCATCTTCAATAAGTCAGTTTACAAACCTCTAGGTTAATCTGGTTATCAGGAGTGGGATGGAACTTATGGAAATTCAATATAGAAATACAGATTTAGTTTTAGTTTTTGACCACAGAGACCCTCTAATGTTATCTCTGTCTCAATTAGAAGCAAAAAGATGAGAATCAACATCTCCCTACAGGAAATAAGAACACACCACAGAGCATTAAGACACTGAGCAGGGTATTACATCATGTAGAAGTGAGCACATCAGCTTACAAGGTGCCATCTAGAATTGATAGAGGCGACTTATAAAAGAGTTGTTGCTGTTTGAGTCAAAATCATGATATAAACCTAAGGTGCGCACCGAACAACTTCCCGAGATGGGAGAGAGGAACAAGAGTGTGGAGGCAAAGGACCGATAACACGGACCATGAGGAATAATGGGTGAAAAATTATTGGTGTAACCCAAAGTTGTCTCTTTCATCACTACTTTCCTTTATTTTGACTTTTCAAAATAACACATTGGGGGTGATTTACTAACCTAAACACACGCACGCACTAGGTGCGTGTGATTTGTACACAGCAAAACGTATTTATCAACCAAAAAGTATCTAAAAGCATATTTCCACTAATGCCACATATGGAAAAATATTGCACATGACGCATATATAATGCTGCTTCACAGTTTAGACAAAAATGGTTAGCTCATGCATTTACATTCCTGCATTCATCAACGCAAGCAACACAACATAGAGCTAATTTACACAACATCACCTTGCAAATTCATGCTTGGCTTTGCACAACACACCTGCTGGGTGTGTACACACTACAAAGGTGTTTAGATTCCACCCATAGATCATGCTGGGAGGCAACACACTACAGAGGTGTATACATGTTCGTGGTGTGTTTATAAGGTTAGTAAATCAACCCCATTGAGTCATTTAAAGTGACACTAAACTCAGGAGTTATATCTTCAAAATATATTCAACTATTTACAAAAATGTACCGTATTTTTCCGTGTATAAGACGCTACTTTTTCTTAAAAATATTTATCTAAAAATGGAGGGGCATCTTATACAAGGGGGCCAGGAGGAGAACCGCGGTTGCAAAACTGCCGATACCTCTGCAAACTAGCCTCACGAAATGTCCGATTTCCCTCCAATCATGAGCCTTATGTACCCGACGTCATCTGATGACGAGAGTGTGTAGGCAGTGCCCCAGATGCCATGTCAAAAAAAATAGAGGTAAATAACGGTACCGGTAAGCGGCTGTCATACTCTGCAAAATTTTAATGATATGGTGTCAAACAAGAGATGATTGTGAAGTTCTTCAAGAAATGTGGAATCAGCAATGCCATGGAAGGAACTGAGGATGATCTCATATATATAGACAATGACTCAGCAGACAGCAGTGATGCAACAGAAGTTGAAGAAACTGATATGTTTGAAATTAAAAGTGATGAAGAAGAAACCAGTGATGCAATAGAGGCTGAATAAAGTGATTTCTAAATTTTGGGTAAGAAAAATGGGGGGGGCGGTATCTTATTTGTGTATCACTCGGTTGTAGATCCTCAAATTATCTCTGAATTGGTGCTGACCCTGTCCTTCCTTCTGGAGGGGGCTACTTTGTTCCCCATGGTCCCTGTGTGTTGTAAAGTAGTCACCACTCCAAGCTCACTCCTGTGATGGACTACAGTCTCATGTTTAGTTTACAGATTTGTAGTGAGATTGTAGTCCATCACAGGAGTGAGCTTGGATCGGTGGCTACTTTACAACACACACAGGGACTATGAGGAACAAAAGTAGCCACCCTCCAGAAGGAAGGACAGTATCAGAACCAATTCAGAGATGATTTGAGGATCTACAGCCGAGTGATACACAAATAAGATACATTTTTGTTAATAGTTAAGGTACTTGAATATATTTTTAAGATTTAACTCCTGAGTTTAGTGTCACTTTAAGCATCAGGGCTGTGAGGAAGGGGGTACGCCCTTGAAACGCAAGATCTGTTTTGGATGCTTAAGGCGGTGATGACATCCTATCATAAAGAATTGATGGCAGGATATCTATGCGTATGGGTCTGAGTGAGTCTCCATTGGATTGGATTTTATGTTTTGTGGGATTTTATCAAGTATCTTGCTTGGATCGCTGACTACTTTACAACACACACAGGGACCATGTGGAACAAAAGTAGCCACCCTCCAGAAGGAAGGACAGTGTCAGCACCAATTCAGAGATGATTTGAGGATCTACAGCCGAGTGATACACAAATAAGATACATTTTTGTATATAGAGTACTTGAATGTATTTTTAAAGGAGAACTATGAGGTGAGTGAATTACACTCATCCCCATAATTAGGGCCGATGTGTAACACTGAAGCTGTCATTTGTCGGCTCTATTTATAAAGAACTGAGCGATCACAATCTGCCGATCACTTAGCTCCCAAACTTCTCCCTGCAAACTTCTACCTGCACTGCCGGTCACCGCTCCCCACAGGGATTCCCCCCCCCCCCTCTCCGTTCCTCCAGCACTGACTGGAGGAACAGAGGGAGGAAGGGGCGGGCACAGTTGGCTTTGGATCTAGAGAGGCAGAGCCAGCTGTCAATCAGGCAGCAGAGTGGATCCCTACAATATTGTCGAGATCTGTCCCGGCTGCAGGGCCGCTCTGGGCTCTCAGCATCTAGCGGGCAATCGCTCGCTATCTGCTGAGTTTTGGGTCACAGGAAGACATTAGTGTATGTCCTCCTGTGATACTAAAGAGAACTATGGCCAAAAAAGGTTGGGCCATAGTTCTCTTTGAAGGTTTACCTGAGTTTAGTGTCACTTCAAAGGTTAGATAAAAGATTTGATGCAGTAAAAACACTTTTAATGGTAAAATGATACATACACAGATCAAAAAGAGGGACATCTGAGGAGGAAAGAGGGACAGAGACATTTGGTTCCAAAAGAGGGACTGTCCCTTCAAATAAAGGGTAGTTGGGAGCTATGCCATGGAGATGGCCATGCATTATATAATCTGATTGTACATTTTCCTGTAGACTTATCAATACTATAGATCAGGGGTAGTGAAAACAAATTCAAGGAGGTCCGATGAGTAACATTTTCATCAAGCAGAGGTCCGAATCACAGTCCGGACAGAACAGTCACTCTGTCCGTGTCTGTACCGCAGTCTGCCATTTAAGCAGCTGCACTACAACGCACAGCTGCTGGTGTGTCTTCCCAGGCACAGTGATGATGTGCTGATGCCCTGGATGTAACTGTGTGGACCTTCAGTCAATCCCCAGTGATTTTTACATTTCATGGGTCCTGTATCAATGATATATATTGGTTAGCGGGGAGATATATCGGCTGCCTGATATGATGTGAGTCAGTTTGGAATGGTCCCTTCATCTTTAGTCTAAGGTACTGTTTACATACATCTGTAAACATTCGGCAAGAAGAATTTACAATATCAGAATGTATACATATTGTGATGTTTGGGGATATTAGCACTTATGGTGAGCAGTCCACTCGCAATATATCTTCTGTTTAAGGGCCTGGTAGCCCACTTTTTTTCAAACGAAAGTTCGTACATCCACCTTGGATACCCTCGCAGGGTTTGTTCAGCATAACATCCATGCAATACTTCAAAACAACACACGTTTAGCCTCCTGGCTTCCACTTTACACATTCCCACTTCTGATCCACTGGTCCTCTTGGAAGTGCTGTTCCACACTTGTACTGGTGGCCCCTCAGGCTCACGGCTCTCCTAGCCTCACCAGTCCTCCCCAGCCTCCCTGGCTGTCTTCGTGTGCCTCCAGCACACACACCACCTGACTCCACTTTGATTTCTGGGTGAGTCCACCTTACCCCTGAACATGGTTTGTTCCTATTTCCCAGCAGGAACTATTTCCCCTAGCCAGCATCCTTTCCTTAATGGCTGTGCACACCTGTGCAATCATTGGGTGCTGGTCACTGCTAAACCCTGGACCCAGGACTGGAGATCTTATACCTCCTGAATCAATTTGAAATCTCCCAGTTCTGGGATCTCAAGCATAATCCAGACAAACCCTTGCTTCCTGACACCTCTCAGCCCCCAATTCTACAGTGGGATTACCACACAATAACACAATACTACAATATATATATATTGCATTTTTACAGTGAAGCTGGCCTTTAGAGTAAAGGGGATAGGGAAATGGATGAATACCATGGTTAAAGATACTGTGTTGTTTTGTATAAAAGAAAATTATATTTATGGGTGGAGAGGCAGTCTTTGGGTGATTCTTTTTATTTGATCTTTTTTTATTCTTGATATTTTGCATTAAATAGGTTTTGGGTTTGTTTAATCTAATACACATTTTTTTTGTATGTGAGAGGTTATAATATTTTGAACACTGAAGACTCCGAGCCAATTTATTTTGGGACCTAGAGTTGGAATAAATTTGGTTTTGGTACGGGGTAGCTATACTGTCTCTTTAAGATGGAGATCTGGGAAACTATAATTTTTCTTCTGGGCCTAGTCACATACAGTAGATACACTCTTGGCCAGGAATTATGTATCATATCAGCATGACAACTATCATTCATGGCAAAATAAGTAATATAAGTCTAGACGCTGAATATAAAATGAATGATGAATAACCCGGACCCCAGTCCTGTGATAAAATTCAACTTTAGTTTCTTTATAGCAATGCACAGACAAAATAGCTATTGTTTAAGACCAAGATACGGCTCTTTATCAAGCTCTTGCCTTATCTTGGCTTCTACTTTCACTTATTGTTTATGTGCTGGGTTATAAATACAGGCACATAATTCTTCCGAGCTCCTGAAAGTGTGCTGGATCATCTTTTTGAGTGTGCTTCATGGAGAATTCCTTTACCTTCACCTTCTTAAAGGGACTCCATAGCATTATGAAAGTGATTGTTTTATACATGTAAAATGAATTTATTTAATGCTATTAAAGTAAAACTAAAGCCAGAACTCTTTTTCATGAGGGGTTAGAACCGTTGTCAGCTTTTTATTGCCGTGTCTTCATTTGGTGGTCTTGTTCCAGTAACAATTGTCTCAGTGCCCATTCACACCAGAATGCAGTGCATAGGGATGTGTTGTGGGTAAATGTGCTGCAACACAACACACAAAACATTTAGATACAGTCTACATTCTTTCACAACACAATGTATAGGAATCTGTTTTGCAGTGTTGCAACACTTATGCGTTTTGGAGGTGTATTAGGATGCCATGCACAATGAAAGTAACTGCAGCATGCCGACCTATGTAACATGCTACCACAATGAAATTGCTGTCAATGGACCCTAAAGGCTCAATTTAGAGAGATTTCCCCTCACTGAATGATAATCTCTTTCACTGGAGGCAGAAGAAAAAAAGGAAACACCTACTAGTTTGGGCTGTGCTGTATTTATTAAAGGAGAACTATGAGGTGAGTGCTTTTCACTCATCCTCATAGTTGTAGCGACCTGTGACAATGAAACTGTCACAGGTCGGCTCAGTAGATCGGGAAGTAAGCGAACACATACCGGCATTCGCTCACTTCTCGATCCTGTCACGGCAGAGAGCCATGACATGGGAGGGGCTGGATTCCCCCCTCCCCGCTCCGATCCTCCAGTGCTGACTGGCGGAATGGACGGTGGAGGGGGCGGGTACAGCTGGCTCTGCCTCTAGATAGGCAGAGCCAGGTGTCACTCACACAGCTGGGCGGATCCAGACATAATTGTCGGGATCCGTTTTTGCTGGGGCGTCTCAGTATACCGCGAGCTGTAGCTCGCGGTATACTGAGCTTAGGGTTACCCTTAGGAGAACTATGGGGAGCTTACCGTTACCCTTAGGAGAACTATGGGGAAAAGCCCTAACCCCATAATTCTCCTTGAATGTGTTCATGTTTTGAGAAACTTGTTTCTGGGCATAGTTTGCAAATATACTGTATAACTTTAATTTAATCAAATCATATATATGATATTTGTTTTTTATTTATTTAGGCCCCCTTCACACTTGCGAATGGAGCCAATTGGGTAACTCCCACGAATTGCTCCATGAGACTCATGCCAACATTTACGGGCAGGAATCGCTGTACAAAGCAATGACAGCTGACAGTACCTACAACCGTTTACGGCCTTTGGCATGTTATCAGACATGCTGCGATTATATGCAGACAATCGCCCCTAGAAGCAAACTGTTTGTGTCCAGAGGCGATCATCTTCAGGTAATCAAAGCATGTCTGATTACATGCGAATCGCCACCAAATGGCTGCAGGCGCTGTCAGCTGTCATTGCTTTGCATAGTGCTTCCTGTATATAACTGTTCGCATAAATCTGTGAATTCACCCAAATGGCCACATTGACAGTTGTGAATGAGGCCCTTTTTTATGTAAATCAAAGTTTTCTTCATTGTGCTGGCAAAAGAATTGAGATCATTTCTGGATTCCCTGTGGTGATTGCAGAGAAACAAGGCAAATTAACTTTTCAGAAAGTGCCGGTGCATGAAGCTGACATTTAGATATTATGAGTGCTGGCTTAGGCTAAAAGATCCAAAAATGTGTTTAAGGTAAAGGAAGAAAAAGTACGGATTCATATACATTACAATCTTTTCATATCACCAGCCTGTAGTTTTGAGCTCTAATTTAAAGTAAACTTTTACTGGGAATAAAAGATTTAGGACTAGTGTTAACGGGCTATGGTTGGCATCCAAATTGCTTCTCTTCTTACTCAGGTCAATGAGAATGTAAATACAGTAGGAAGCAGATGGACGAGGGCTTACATGGAGGTCAACTGCAGGTCAATACACCAGAATGCACTTGAACGCAAGCTGCATTTGCCCATTGACTCAAGGCCAAAGTACATTGACACGTAACTGCTGGGTAATAGGCACCATGAGTTGAAACATCGCCCCTGCTGGAGACAGTATGGCCTCCACAAATACCCCGACTTTTGAAGCATGCGGAGGGCAGGTTTGCTCCCTCTCTCATCCCACAATGCAACACTCTGCCTGAGCAACCTACTGCCAAGCCTAAGCAGTCTGGTGGGGAAGGGGCATGTGCCTCTACCTATGCAAATATAGGCTTTCAGAAAGTCAGAATTAGCTTAGGAACCTTTGTACAAAAGAGGTTCAGTCATGTAATTTATGGTACTTAATACCCCACAATGACTTCAGCTTTAACTTTTTTTTTACATTCACTGCCCATATTCAAGTAGACCAATACTAGAAAGGAAATATAGCTTGATATAAAAAGGCCAGGCAACTCAAAACCGATATTTCAGTTTTTGGGAGAACCTGGAGTGCTAGGCATACACAGGTGACATTTAAGTTATACGCAAGTGTTAAGCCATTGAAAGCGATGTTTACAAAGCAATTATTTTCAGAAATGATGCACAAGCTCCGAGGTCATGCTTCTTCTTTTCTGCTGGAAGATATACACTGAGTGGCCAGATTATTATGACCACCCCATCAGTACTTCGTTGGGCCACGAGATGACTCCACGAGAGGACTTCTTTGGGCCGCCTCGTGACTCCACAAGATGTTGAAAAGTGGTGCGAGGAATCTGACACTGCACTGTTGCCCTTCTGTTGTCTTGTACCAGTCTTGCCACTCTCCGTTCTGCCCTAACATTGACTAGTCGCTGACGGCCACAATTCGCAAGTTCAGACCCAGATTTTCGGCTGACAGTCCAGTCTTTAAACACTTTAACAACAGCTGCTCTTGAACATTTAACGAATTCTGCTGTTTTTCTGATACTCGCTCCATGGCTCTGCGCCAACAATCATCCCACATTCAAAGGCTGTTAAATCGCGTTGTTTCCATATCTTCAGAAAAAAATCACTTCTACTGTCGTGGTAAACAATCTGCTTCCCTATTTATAATGGTCTGGCCCTCCAGCAACTTCAGCGCAAAATTATAGCTAATTATTGCTTATTTGCCTACACACGTCAGGTGGTCATAATAATCTGGCCACTCAGTGTACAATGTGGTTAGTAATGCGCTGTTATTGTTATTTTGCTGTTAATTACAGTGTCAGTATCTTGATAAAGCTTTCACTGCCATTGAACAATATTTTCTATATTTTTCAACAGGGCAATGCAACGCACAGCCAGCGGCTTTAATCCTAACAAATGAAAAAACAAGTAGGCAAACATTTTTATAGGCATGCTTGTGCAAAGTTTCTGTCTGAAGAAAGTATTGGAATTTTTTCTGAAAGAAATGTCAAGGTTTTCATTGCTGTCTTTGGGTCCTGCAAGGCCCTAGCCCCCC
>NW_017307629.1:24720-30101 GCF_000935625.1 Nanorana parkeri
CCCCCCAAACAAAAATTGCAGGTCAAAATATTGCATTAAATTGATTGATTATATTACAAATTGCTATTAATCACATCCTCCTGTTGGTATCAATGAGCTAAAGAAATTGCTGTCATTGCTCACAATGTTACTAATCTGGAACATGTGTTACTGTCAGCTAAAATCTTGTGCAAGTCTTTTAAGAGATCGGCATGTGGAACTATGTCAAGTGCTTTGCTTAAATCAAGGTAGGCTTTGCTCACAACCCTACCCTGGTCCAAAAAAATTGTGATATAGTCAACAAAAATTCATTTAGATGCCATGGTGCTTCGGGTCTTATGTGCATTTATACCGCACAGTATGCCTGCTGTGCCTTTAGGAAAAAGAGATCCAATCCAGATCAGATGAACACATGATCTATCCATAATAATATCCAAATGGAGAAATAGTGATTTCAATATTTTCCTGGAAATCTATGCCTATAAACATATCTGTGATTTGACTGCACAGTTGATTAGTAGTCGAGATCATTTTCTACAGTTATGGTGGCTTATTTTATGAACTTGGAGATGTGATTTATGATACACACAATCTATATCATCATCAGTGATGATATGGGGGTTTGGGGGACATTTGTTTTGATTTTTATATGTATGTATAATGTATGTCTATACCATGGTTTATATTACTTTTGTCTCCTTTGTGGGATTAATAAAATGTACCAATAAGTAATTTATCTATGGACGGTGCCCTCTGATATATAGAAATGTAATACACTGCCTGTCCAAAAAAATCACCACCTGGATTTAAGCAAATAGTTCAGAGCCTTCCGTTGGATAGCAGGTCAAAGTTCAGCAACGTTATGTGCCCAAAACATGAGGTCAGCTGCCTCCCTAAATATACTGCATAACCAGGTTTTTCCATCAACTGAATTTTTCTTTCCTGATAGCACGGGCATATTCCAAGATGACAATGATAGGATTAATGGGGCTCAGATTGTGAAAGAATGGTTCAGGGAGCATGAGACATCATATTCACACATGGATTGGCCACCACAGAGTCCAGACCCTAACCCCATTTAGAATCTTTTTTATGTGCTTGAGAAGACTTTACACAGTGGTCCAACTCTCCCATCACCACTACAAGATATTGGTTCAAAAAATGAATGCAACTCTGGAGGGAAATAAATGTTGTTACATTGCATAAGCTTATCGAAACGATCAAAAGCTAAAGGTGGTCCAACAAAATAATAGAGTGTGACTTTTTTTTTTTGAACAGGCAGTGTATGTTAATGTGGAGGTGTTGAGTCTGGAAACCAGGTTATTCCAATTTTTCATGAGGCACTCAAAGCTTTACAAAGCCTCCAAGCTCCAGGACCCAGAACAGTTTGTTCTCTCCATATCAGCCATAAACCACGGAGCCCCTCACCATTTGTAGGTGAGAAACCTAGGTGACACATATATACCATCCACAATCCTGCCTGCCAGGATTTTACTTTTTTAATGGTGGAACAACAAGTTTCAATATACAGGTCTGGTCATAACATTGTGACAACTCATCAGTAGGCGCAAAGACATCTATTTTCATCATTATAACCAATGTAAAACAGAAACAATTCAAAATGTGTTATAACTATTCCTAGAGCGTGAAGAAAAACATAATTTATATATAAGTGGATTAATAAATTAAGAGAAACTTTTCTATCCCCTAAACACAGAACAGACACTGCACAGGCAGAATTTTAAATGTGTTCCTATAATGATCTCCCCATATGGATTATCCGAGCTTAGGCCTCCAAGGATCATTCTAATGCTCTTCACTCACTGGCTTTCTCTAATAAAATAGCCAACTGGGATTTGACTTTTAGGATTTGGATAATAGATTTAGAACGGTGAATACTGAATACAGAGCTGAATCCTTTCATATAGTGCTTCCAGTATTAGTGGCAAATGAACTTAACAAAGCAATACTGTCAAAACTGTCAACAGATTCATGTAAACATTAAAACAAAACTGAGGCTCCTACAAGCAATCAGATCTGAGTTTGGATTCTAACGAGCAGGTGTGCTGAAGATAAAAAGTATTGTTGCCCTTGGCCATTTTCCAGTTTTTATTTCTGTGATAGTTTGACTGACAAATACTCTATCATGCAACACTGTACCCAAATGAATTTTATCTACCCCTTTTTTTAAACAAATAGAGAGAGCTTTATTTTGGTGGTATTTAATAACCACTGTTTTTTTATTTATTTTTTATTTTAACTATATAAAGGAAAAAAGACTAAAATGACTTATTCATGACTCATTCATTCATTCCTTTCTCCAGGGAAGGGGGAGATCTCGCAGGTAAGCAGATCTCAGAGGGCCAGGTGTTAGTGTTAGAGCCAGGTGTACAGGGAGGGTTAGAATTAAGACCAAGTATATAGGGAGGGTTAGTGTTAGGATCAGGTGTACAGGGAGGGTTAGTGTTAGGATCAGGTGTACAGGGAGGGTTAGTATTATGGCCAGGTGTACAGGGAGGGTTAAAATTAAGGCCAAGTATATAGGGAGGGTTAGTGTTAGTACCAGGTGTACAGGGAGGGTTAGCGTTAGGATCAGGTGTACAGGGAGGGTTAGTGCTAGGGCCAGGTGTACAGGGAGGGTTAGCTTTAGGATCAGTTGTACAGGGAGGGTTAGTGCTAGGGCCAGGTGTACAAGGAGGGTTAGTGTTAGGACCTGGTTTAAAGGGAGGGTTAGTGTTAGGGCCAGGTGTACAGGGAGGGTTAGCATTAGGACCAGGTGTACAAGGAGGGTTAGTGTTATGGCCAGGTGTACAGGGGGGGTTAGGGGTAGGACCAAGGGGTACAAGGAGGGTTAGTGTTAGGGCCAGGTGTACAGGGAGGGTTAGAATTAAGGCCAAGTATATAGGGAGGGTTAGTGTTAGGGCCAGGTGTACAGGGAGGGTTAGCATTAGGACCAGGTGTACAGGGTGGGATAGTGTGAGGGAGGATCTAAGAATAGGACATCACTCTCCGTCCCAGGAGATCTATAACAGCACCAATCTCCCAGTGTTAAGCGCTAACACATCCAACTTAGAGGTTACATTTGTAACATGGAGTGTGAATGGCGTAGCTCAGAAACATTGTGAACGCCTTTACTATATGGATCAATATTTCAATGATATGCCTCCATATGCCACTTATGCTTACTACCCTGTAACCACAGTTTTCCGAGGTCCAACAGTTCTGCATAAATAGTAATTTCCAGCTTCAAGTATTAAAATATGTATTTCTTTACCGGCATGTTCCTGCACTATAACCCAAATTGCTACAGGTGCTACAGCGTATGTTTATGTTTCCTCTAAGTGAAATTACAGAAAGTATATGTGTTAGCATGGTACAATAATTTAAGTACAGCTAACTATATGATAAAACTTAGGGAGTTATTCACAAAGCTGCCGCAGGCAGCCGAGTGAATAACCGACCCGAAATGAAGTGAGTCCGCCCAACTGTTTCTATTGGCCGGGACCAGCTGTCATTACAATACTGCTGCTGCTGTCAATCACTAGAGCAGGGAAAAGTTTACTCTGTTCGATCGAGCAGAGTAAACCTTTCCAGGAGAAAATGTTTCTCTCCCGGTGGCCGGGAGCCGCTATCTAATAGCAGGAGACTCCCGGAGCGTCCGGGAGAGTAATGACAGATCAGCGTTCCTGGTTACCTGGTAACCAGAGATGCTGATCTGTCTGTGCAAGTGGCCGGACAGATCAGCATCCCTGACCCAGCTGTCAGTAGTAGGCTGTCGGCCAGCTTCGACTTTCACCTGGGCTCAGTCAAGCCGAAGCATATGCCTTCGGCTCGACTGAGCCCCTTGGCCAACTGCGGGAGCTGTACGGGCTATAGTGAATAGCCCGTACAGCAGCCCTTTGGTTCTGCTGAACTGAAGGGGTCCTGGGGCCGTAGCTAGCCGAAGGGTCAGCCGAAGCTACGGCTAGATCCTTCGGCAGCTTCGTGAATAACCTTAATGTTTTAATGTTTGTATTTGAAAAATAAAAGCAGCTGAAAAATACAATATAAAATACGATGGATTTGTTTTTCATGTACCGTATGTACTACTGACAAGTACATAAGAACACAGAACCATAGCTAAAAGAACCTTAAAGTTTTTCTGAAGCCAACATTTTTTTGTTTTTTGGATAGAGCAGAGAAGGAATAGAACACCTGTCGGTTTCTTATTGCTGTCTATTTGTCTTAGTGACCGTTATCACTGAAAGTGAAAACAGAAGAAAATTCCAAATTTTGGGTTGTCATCAAAACATTGATAGATGGGAAATCTTTCAATGGGGACACTAGTTGTGACAACCCTGCTAACCACAGGGGATTTCTCTCACTCCCTGTTGTGGTTATTGGGAAATGTGATCTATTTGGGAAAACTGTAGCATGCAAAACAAACTCATGGAAGCACAAAGAGAGCATACAAACATCAATAGGTTTTCATTAAGTAGTATGGAAAGCAGGATCTTGATGCTGCAAGACCACAATGCTGGCCTTAGACGTGACACCCTTCCTGTTTAATCATGGGACCTGCGTTTTGTGGGATTTTGACCCATCAAATGCCTGAAAATTTATGATGACGAAAATCCCCTAAAAGTAATTTCTGCCTTTTGCAAAGATTGAACTATTTTTACATGTAGATCTAAAATAGAAAATTGAGATGTAGTGCCCTCTAGTGGAATAGGAAGAAATTGTTATACATGAGAATTTATTATCCTCAGTTGACTGATTCAGTAATGTTTGCTGACAACAGAGCTTAAAGTGAACCTATCAGCACAGTTAAATATTAAAAGGTACAAGTTTTCACTAAGAGCGGATACCGAAAGGTGTCGATTATTACCATTAGTTGCCAGAAAATCCCTTTCAGGTCGCCTCTCTGATTTAGGGGTCTATTCACGAAGCAGCCAAAGGATCTAGCCGCAGCTTCGGCCGATCCTTCGGCTAGCTTCGGCCCCAGGACCCCTTCGGTTCTACTCACTTACTCTATACTCTACTCTATTCACTATAGCCCGTACAGCACCCGAACTTGGCCGAGCGGCTTAGTTGAGCCGAAGGCATATGGCTCGGCTCAGCTGAGCCGTGCTAAAAGCCGAAGCTGGCCGAGCCCGGCCGACAGCCTGCTTCTGACAGCTGGGCGGAGACAGCCGTGATCTTACGGCTGGCTCCGGTCACTTGCAGAGAGATCAGTTTCCCTGGTTACCAGCTAACCAGGGACACTGATCTCCAGACAGCAAACTCTCCCGGGCGCCCGGGCCCGAAGCCACGCAAAGCCACCCGTACCAGCCTTATGTGAATAGCCGAACAGCGTTTAGGTCGGTCATTCACTCGGTTGTCTACGGCAGCTTAGTGAATAGACCCCTAAAGTTGCATTTTGT
>NW_017307629.1:30143-44058 GCF_000935625.1 Nanorana parkeri
TTAGGGGTAACTGCAGTCATCTTTTTTATTCTGGATCCTTTGTTTTCTAAAGTTTAAAATGATTGACAACTTCAGCTTCAGTAAGATTCAATATTTGGAAACACAGAAGAACAAAAAATTGGGCTTTTTAGGTGGCAAAAAGAGACTTTGTACAATCGTATGTCTATTTTGTCATATTAAATTTTGTTTCTTAAAATCAATAGTGCAGATATTCAATATTTGGCAATACTAAATCCTAAAGTGACCCTGTCACCACACCACTGTTATAAAAGAGCATGTATGCTTTCCTTTCCAGAAGTCCATGACTTTAAACTCTGCCACTTTGCTGCTCTTTGGTTGCTGAAGGTTTTCTACACTTCTGGGTGTGTCAATTACCTGTCTCCTCTGCGTCCCCCGCCACATGCTGTGGTTTTTCCCACTGGCTTATACATTCAACCTGCCCTGTTGAGACAGGGTCACTTTAAACAGAATTTACTGCTCATATTTCATATTAAAGAGGTATTTTCCTTGTCCTATGCTCTGTGGAAGCTAGTAACAAGTGCCTTGTGTATCAGTTATCTAACAAAAATAATTTTAACGAAAAAATGTAGTTCTCCTTTAAAGTGACACTAAACTCAAGAGTTAAATCTTAAAAATGCATTCAAATATCTTAACTATTAACAAAAATGTATCTTATTTGTGTATCACTCGCTGTAGATCCTCAAATCATCTGTGAATTGGTGCTGACACTGTCCATTCTTCTGGAGGGGGGCTACTTTTGTTCCCCATGGTCCCTTTGTGTGTTGTAAAGTAGTCACGACTCCAAGCTCCCTCCTGTGATGGACTACAATCTCATTTTAGTTTACTAATTTGTATTGAGATTGTAGTCCATCACGGGAGTGAGCTTGGAGCGTTGGAAACTTTACAACACACACAGGGACCATGAGGAACAAAAGTAGCCCCCCTCCAGAAGAATGGACAGTGTCAGCACCAATTCACAGATGATTTGAGGATCTACAGCGAGTGATACACAAATAAGATACATTTTTATTGATAGTTAAGGTACATTTTGCAGATTTAAGTCCTGAGTTTAGTGTCACTTTAAGCACTGAGATACATACAGTGGTAAGCACAGCCGGATTTATTCTCTCTGCTACCCCAAAGCCAGGTTCTTCAATGCGCCCCCCTACCAACCAAAAAGGCCCCCCTTATGGAGAATGGCAGACCTGCAGGCTGCATACAAAACAAGCGTCGGCTTGCCTGCTGTACATTCAGCTCTGCTTGCCCAAAGCAGGGCTAAATGTAGAAAACAACTACCCGCCCGGCGCCCAGAACTGCATGTCCCGGGCATCGGGAGATAGGAATTCCACACCCCTGCTGCCCCTCTACTCCCTGCTGCCCCGAGGCCGGGCCTTGGTTGGCCTTGTGGGAAATCCGACCCTGGGGGTAAGACCTACCTGCCCGGGGTAGCTGAGCTGTAGTAAACATCACTGCTCAAAAACATCTTCACTGTGTTATTCTAATACCAGCCCCACAGCCTATGAATACCAGAACTGAAAATACCAGTAGGGCTGCAACAACTAATCGACATAATCGATTATAATCGATTATTGAAAAAGTTGTCAACTTTTTCAATAATCGATTAAACCAGACTCCAATTACTGTCAGCTTCTTCATTGCTCCCAAACAGGGAGAGGGAGGTTGCAGAGCACATAATCATGTAACAGGAGACTGGAGTCACACCCAAGAGCTTGTTGAATTTGCTCTTCGATAAGCCACCCCTGCATGTCCCATAAAGCCAATTGCCCTGCCGCAGTGCCTGCAATGGCCATTGAACAGGTGACGTTATCAACAGTGACAATCCAAGAAATCCTAAAACTCAGCAGTCCTTTTCCCTTAATTTTATTTTTTAAATATGGCCTAGGCTATGTCACAGCCATATTTCTTTGACCAATTTTATATACAGAAGATTTCTAAAGCAGCAGTTTTAGGTAGTTGTAATATAAATCCATTACTGTGCTTACAAGCTGATAAACTTTTCTCTGTCAACACCATAAAGATTTAAAAGATCGAGACAGCTATAGCACCAGCTGTACGTGTGTCAGAAGTTTAAATTCAAACATACTTTGCTGCTATCAAGCTGTCAGATAGAAAACCATTTCCAAGCAGTGCATATCTTCATCGTTCCTGTGCTCCACAATCCTTGGCTGGGAAATGTCATAAAATCAACAGAGCCTCTTGTCTTCTGTATTATTGGTATAATATTGGCATACTGTTCATTGAGAAGCCTCTACAAAGTATGCATTGTTTCTTTTCACAGTCTGCATATGTCTCAGTGCAATGTATATAGTCCTGTAACCACTGACCATTCATATCAGTGCCAATGTGCCCCACTGGATGCAACAATGTATTACTCAGGGCTTTACCCAGAGGGTCCCCACCAGCCAAATCCTAGGGCACCAGGAAGACTCCACATGTACAGATTGTCATAATAGCTTGTGTCTTTTTTCCCTTTTTTACACACCTGCAGACATTTCTTTCTTGAATCAAAAAAAGTGTGTAGACTATAGGGATTGATTTATTAAAGGCAAATAGGTCCTTTACTTTGCAAGGGAATTTGCATTTTACAGAGAAAGTTTCCCTTAGCTTAGTGAATTCGGTGAAGTAAGAAAGCATACCCAACCATGTTCAAGGAAAATAAAGATAAAGTATGTATATTTGCACATTATTGGATGATGGAAGTCAACAGAGCTTCACCTCATACACCATACTAAGGGGAATTTTCCCTTGCAAAGTGAACAGCCCATTTGCTTTTAGTAAATCAACTCCTCTGAGAGGACTCACTATAGTTAAAGGAGAACTATGGGGTCAGTGCTTTCCCCCATAGTTCTCCCTAGGGTCACAGGAGGACACAAACTAGCATCCTCCCGTGACCGAAAGCTCAGTATACCGCGATCTACAGCTCGTTGTATCCTGAGACCGACACAGCTGGGACGGACTCCGACATTACTGTCGAGATCCACCCAGCTGCGTGATTGAGAGCTGGCTCTGCCTATCTAGAGGCAGAGCTAGCTGTACCCGCCCCCTCCCCCGTCCGTTCCGCCAGTCAGCGCTGGAGGATCGGACAGGGAGGGGGGAATCCCGGAGGGGGGCAATCCCTGCAGGGAGCCATGAGTGACCGTCACTGCTCACTGCAGGGACATGATCGAGAAGTGAGCGAGCGACGGTATATGTTCGATTACTTCCCCATCTATTGAGCCAACGTGTGACAGTTTCATTGTCACATGTCGGCTCGAACTATGAGGATGAGTGATTTTCACTCTCCTCATAGTTCTCCTTTAAATAAACATGAAACCGCCTCTTTCTCTTGTTTGTAGATAATATACTCAATGCTGCCTGCAACAGCACTTTCTAGCAGTCGCTATTACTAAATGGTCACATGACATGCAGGGCAGAGATTGTACCAAAGAAATCATCTGTACCTAGGACATTGAGTCTAAATACAGCCCTGTATATACGTATAAAAAGGACATTTGCATGCTGTCTATAGTCATGGTATTGTATGTAGCTTCTTTTGACTTGCATGATATGATGGAACTACTTAAAAAACAACTCACTTTTCTAGTGCAAAACAGCATATCTAAGTGGTGTTATTGTCAAGTTAGATAATATCACTCTGTGCAATGTTATTATGGGACTCATTTATCAAAGTGTCCTAAATAACTCTCTGATTGATGAGTTTGCCCCACAGCACCCCCTGCCATGAAGCGATATTATCTCATATGTGATATTATCACCCGTGTGATAAATACCCTATCAAGTGTGAGTCAGTTGAGTGGCAGACCAGAGGGGTAGATTTATATTGCTTGTGTTTCAGTGCCAAACAAGAATATATGATGTTATGATACATATGTGCAGTGCAAAAAAATGAACCTGTGTATGATATATATTGGGAGTAACTATGCATTTAATATGTATCCTCTATACAAAAGCCATGTGCCATCACACAATATTTAGATCTACAAACCCACCTGCCATATCTTTGCCATATTGTATATATATTTGCAGTATCCTTTTCCCTTGAAAGAGGCAGACACCTAAGACCAGGTACAATTACGTAGTTTAAACCACTACACCAATGCTTTTGACCACTAAAGGGGACAATTTGCAAGAGAAGCTGTTAGCTGGTGGTAAATGTGGTCTTCACACACTATACCGGTTCTGCACTCTCTCTCCCTGCCATTGCTATTGTATAGTCTCTCCAGTCTGTAAATAAAATGACTAGTGTGGTTAATTCACTAAAAGAGTAGAGAATGTTCACCTAGATTAATAAATAAAGTGAAGCCATTTACAGTTCAAGTATCCATTTATGTGCAAGGCTAAATCCTGTGTTTTTAATTTTCATATAAAAACAACGATGTCAGCGGTCAAGTCTTGAAAAGATACTCTTTTTAGTAGGTTGCTTCCTTCCAAAGTTCACTCAAAGTTTCTTGGCTAAAACTGAATACAAGATCATTCCATGGTCTTGCAGCTCACTGTGGACTGGGGAATCCTTAAACAATACTAAAAAGATGAAAAGAAAGCACTGGCCTCATGTAAAATCTTTGGCAACATGTTTATTAACAAAAATATATCTTCTATTCATGAAGATACTTGATAAAATCCCACAAAACATCAAATCCAATCCAATGGAGACTCGCTCAGACCAATACGCATAGATATCCTGCCATCAATTCTTATGATAGGATGTCATCACCGCCTTAAGCATGCATAACAACTCATGTGTTTCAAGGGTGTACCCCCTTCCTCACAGCCCTGATGCTTAAAGTGACACCAAAATCAGGAGATAAATCTTAAAAATATATTCAAGTACCTTAACTATTAACAAAAATGTATCTTATTTGTGTATCACTCGGCTGTAGACCTCAAATCATCTGTGAATGCATACTGACACTGTCCTTCCTTCTGGAGGGTGGCTACTTATGTTCCCCATGGTCCCTGTGTGTGTTGTAAAGTAGTAATTGGTGAGGGTGCTCTCCGCACACCTTTCAGCAATCCCGGCCAATAGAGATGAGGTGCTTGCAGTAACTCCCACGGATGGCACCGTGTAATGCACAAAGTAGAAAGAATAGGTTACCAGCACTCAAAATGATTTCAAATAGATAAGTCCTTTTTATTGGACATACGTGTCACAATAGTCAAATAGCCATAATGAAACACATGAGTTGTTATGCATGCTTATGCATTATGGCTATTTGACTATTGTGACACGTATGTCCAATAAAAAGGACTTATCTATTTGAAATCATTTTGAGTGCTGGTAACCTATTCTTTCTACTTTGTGTTGTAAAGTAGTCACCACTCCAAGCTCACTCCTGTGATGGACTACAACCTCACGTTTTTTAGTTTACTAATTTGTATTGAAATGAAAGTCTATCGCGGGAGCGAGCTTGGATCAGTGGTTACTTTACAACACACACAGGGACCATGGGGTAACCCCCCTGCAGAAGGAAGGACAGTGTCAGCTCCAATTCAGAGATGATTGGAGGATCTACAGATGCGTGATACACAAATAAGATACATTGTTGTTAACAGTTAAAGGAGAACTATGGCGTTAAGGCTTTTCCAGCAGAGACCCCAACAGTGTATTAAAATGAGTTTTCACTCTGTCCTCCCCTGTCTGGTGAAAATGTTCTTTGTGTCACCTATTGGAGGTGATTTACCAAGGTATAATGTGAAATTGTGAAACTGTGCTCACTTTACACATCCAGTTATGTGAGGCCTATTTTACACTAGCAAACCTGTGACTGGCAGCAACTGACAGAACACTCACCTACTTATACAGAGCTACTCACTCAAAAAGAAACTCCTTTTGTTTAAATTTAATTGCACATGATTGGATGTTTTAGGTGAACACTAACTCACTTCACCTGACACTTACATTCAGATCAATTAGGGTTTATTTAATAAAGGCAAATAGGTTGTTCACTTCGCAAGGGTATTTACTCTTAGCTTATGGTTAAAAATCAACTTTGCAAAAAATACCCAATCACATACAAGAAAAAATTGAAAAAACAGTATTTTTGCTTGCACATAATTGGAGGATAGAATTCAGCAAAATTCCTTTGCAAAATAAAAAGCCAGTTTGACTTCAGTATATCAACCCCAAAATCTTTAACACACTGCACTATCTATGGTAATGAGGTCCAGCGTGTCATGGGGCTCTGTGGATTGTGGAACAGCAATGCCTCAAATAATCAGTCCATCATGCAGAGGGATGACACTGCCCCATGCTATGTCTGACACTCTCCCCAACCTTATCTGGGCATTACAAATGTTAAAAGGGTAGAGTCACTCAATGAGTCACCACAGTCAATGTGACTCATATTGATGAGAGAATAGCTAAACTCTGGGGCAATGTCTTTCCAAGGACTCCAGAACTTCTATAGAGCAGACCAAATCATTTGGTGCAATGTGAACAGAAAGAGAATAGGCGCCATTATAACATACCAGGCGTTTTACATACACATTTCATGAAAAATCTAAACCATAATATTGGCAAGCAGTGTAAAACTTGCAGCCAAAGAATCTGCAGACGGGTCGGATAGCTCATGTACTAAGGCTATAGTATAAGAGACGCGGGGGTTGCTGTCCATGGTGCTGAATGGAAGGTACCCTGTACTCAGAGGTGCTGCCGCTGCTGCTGAAAATACTAATTCCCTGGCTCTCTATGAGAAAGCAGTCACTGACCTGGAACAAAGCTACATGGTGAAATAAGAGCTCCAGATCTGCATACTTATTCCAGGTCAGGGACTCAGATAGTACCAAAGCCTTTCCTTTACCAATGTATATCATAATCTCTGTACCTTCTTCTTGCATGGCAATTCTGGTTTTAAGCTAATGTAATAAATTCCATGAACACTTATGGCTATAGCTGATATATGGTGCACAAAGAACTAATGTGATGTAGTTGTCTGCAGCAAATTACAAAGCTCTCATCTTCTTAACATGTGATATTTATTATAAATGGTATATTGGTTACTACATTGTATAGTACTTGCAGAATTGCATTCAATGTAGCCCCAAGTATAAAGCAAATGAGCACAAGCCTTTACTAGATGGGATTAATAACATCAGAAATGACAGCAGCTATCTACCATAAATATATAGTAATGTATGCACAAGGATAACGGGTTAACAGCCTTGACTATAGAGTTAAGCCATTACCATAGCTAATAGACAAACTTGGGACTTGTGATTCTACACAAGTTGTATGCCCCTAATACAGACAGTATAAACTATAGACTATAAATATTTCCCAATTATTTATTGTGCTTACAAGACTTCTATTGCTCCTATGGGAAAATATATATTTCATTCGGTGGGGCTGTGATGCCCCCTAGTGCTGGTTTTATGACCTCCCTCTCTTTACTGTACACAATGAGATTTGCAGTACAGAGGAGAGAGGACGCTGATCATTTCAGGCCATTTACCACTGTGGATCAAACCTGTTGAGTTGCACCTTTGGAAAGAAGCATAAGTGATAGTTATTTAAGACAGGGATTAATATAATACTAATGTTCCTATAGCACATCTATATCATTTTTTACAAAATCAGGAATGGGTTACAAGGTGCAGATTGAATCAGTAAAATCAATGCACAAAGAATAGTTGATGTGGCTGGAAACTGATGAAAGGGGGCATTTGCCTGGCTGCAGTGGGTTACTGCAACTGGCAGCTCAGTTCTATATGCACTCTTTTATTTAGTATAGGAAACTATAGGATGTTTGTTTGCACATGTATCCTGTTAGCTCTCCTGCAGAGAAATAGTTAATGGTATTGAATGTGACCGACATCACTGAGCCTAATGAAGTGGGATGCAGTGCTAGAGAGGGGATCACCCCCCTCCCATTAGCATCTCATAGAAAAAAAAATACTTCCACCCTCTCAGCTCCAGTGCACATTTCTAGCAATCCCGGGTCTTGTCATATTCCTTATTCTGTCTTGTTTCTTTTCTTTTAATTTTTTAAAGGGTGCTTCTTGGTGACAGGACCTCATAAACGCCCCCCAGGCATATCACCTGCCGGCTTCCCCCTCTTACAAGTCACGTTAGCCACTTGGATGTTGAGAGTGGCCAAGCTGATAGCTCACAGCAAGTGATGCGGTCGATACACCCATACTGGACTAGAGGAGGTGTTGCACTGACTCATGCCTGCGTACAGACATTAACTGCTTCTCCGGCTTTAAAATAGCCCAGCCAAGTATTTGTGGAGGAGAAGAGGGGCATCCCCCCAAATTCTTAGCAGCAGCAGATTCACCTGCATCTAGACGGATCCTAGGTAAGCATCACCTGAGTGTGTGTGTGCTTCATATGAATTCTATGCCTTTTAATGACACATCCTTATTGAGATCTGAAAGTTGAGTTTTATTTTTTATTTCCAAGGCAGTACAGTTATCTGAATCGGATTAGACCTAGATAACCTGTTACACCTCTTCCTTTCTCTCCCAATTCCATCACTGCTAGGCTGGGGCTACGATTATCATTTTTAAGTCTTTTTGTTTCAGACCTCTGCATCTAGTCGGGGTAATAATAACGAATTTCTTAATCGAATTAAGAAATTAATGAAGAAGCATTAATCAAATTATTAATTTCACATCAGTAATATATATTCATCATATTTATTATTACTAAAACCTAATGACAAGTGGCTTTTAAATCGATGATCCCTTTGACGTTGTTTATATATGCAAACAATTGCTTTGTGCCTACATGTAACTACAGTATTGATTAATATAACTCAAAGCTTTAATGAGTGTAATTCAATTAATTAGGTGTATGAGATAGGCAATGTACATGTTTGTAGTGCACTGCATGTAAATCTAAACATAACCTGTAGATATATAGAATAAAAGGTTATAGTGGTTAATGATTTGACTAAACAAAACCTTTGTCTGTCAGGTTCTTTGCTTGATAGCTTTACCAATTTTCTGCTATCTGGGATTAGTCTGACACAAGTCGTTATGGGAGAATCTAGTGTCCATTGACATATTTATAGGAGACTTCATGGTCTACTAACTGGTCTCACCCAGCCAGAATACAGATTAGGAGCATGCAAAAAAAAACAAAAACAATCATTTGGCATTTGAGCTGGTCTCTCAGTCCTAGTGCAATCTCAGTCTTCCTTTAGGCGCCAGGGACACTGATTTTCTCCACATCAAATGGCTGAATTTAGGTCACTGTCAAAAGGACTTTAGATATCCAAGGTCATTCTAGTCTAAGTGGGCTCGTTCTAAACACCTCCAATCTAAAAAGTGCATTCCTTCTCTCTTTGAGGTGATACATCCCTACTGACTTTGAGGTGGACCTCCACAGTCTTCTTGGACACCTAGAAAATAAGGATATTGGAAACTCATCCAAACTAGCAGACAAAAGGACTTTTCCACAGGAGATATGGCTTCCTCTTCTCCTCCTTCGTCTAGTGCCAACCAAGACACGAACCCAACCAATCTAAGACCTACAAGTATGACATTTTATTTGGCTTATTGCTGTTGTTTACTTTGTTTTGGTTGATCTTCTGTTTAGCCTGGTTTGAACATAAATGTACTAGAACTGTAGATGAAGATGGTTTGTGTTAAAGTTGATCTGATCTGAGTCTTGTGTTTATGCACCTCGTACAGAACATCTGAAATAATTAAACATCTTCAAGTTCATTAGTGGAAATTGTACCGATATTAGCATTTCAATAGGTTGCAATTTGCCTTCCATCTTGCAGGCTTTTAGTGGGTCCTGTAATCATCTTGCATTTTGGTGGTAATTGCTGCTATTCTGGGTGAAATTGATGTGCATTTAAGGGATTGTATTGTGCTGGTGACTGAGCCCAAGCAGAGATGTGGGGGGCTTGGTGGAAACAGTCCCCAGCTTTGCCTGGGAAGTTTATGCGATCCCAGGGACAAAAAGATATATGTATATATGGGCTTTGGATGACATAATCACAAGAGACAAAAGAGGAGGAACACGAAACAGAAAAGGCTGCCAGCCACTCATAGCCTGCAAGGGCTGCAGAAGCGGTGAGGCATGAAGACAGTCATTATCCTGATTATTGTGAAGCCAGATGAGAGCAAAGGGACAACACACGAGTCAAGAATCAGTATTATTTTTATTCTATGACTTATATGTAACTTTCCTTTACTTGGCTTTTTTCTATTCTCATCTGACTCTGCATCACAAGATGACTAGAGATAAATAATAAACTGATGTCATTCCAGATAAATAAATTATCTTTGACAGGGCGGCAGTTTGTGCTCTGGTCTTTAGTTAGACACATAATGTATACACACCCTAATATATATATATATATATATAATTTTTTTAAGTATTTTTATATATATATATATTAGTTTTTTTATTATTGATACTAATAATTAATTGTTGTTATTATTATTATGTTTATTTATTGTGCTTATCATTTTGATTACTATGAATTGAATATATATACAACAGTATTGTATTTTGCAACGTGTGTGTGTGTGTATGTGGTGTAGCTGGCTGGGACACGCTCTACTTCCCTCTGTTATAGGGTCATATATTTATCCATGATTCCTCATTCCATTTACTGTTCATGTGATCCTTGTAACCTGTTTCCTCACACCAGTCCCCCTCCACATGCCCACAGCACCTGCCTGCCCCCACCTGTCCCTGGCTTATTTCTATGGATGGAAGAGAAGCATTGCATTGTTCACCTCTAACATATTACACCTCTAGTCAAGAGACTATTTGGGTGAAAAAATATATTTTTGAATCAAAATGTAGGTTTTCTTATCCTCACGTATTCAGCTTCGCGTTTGACGTCATGGACATGCGTGATGTCACTAAATCTAAAGGCTATATTTCCATCCTCATAAACATGAAACGACCTAATAAATGCTACCACCGTGCTAAGTACTGTAACCAATGGGCACCGATCGATCGGATATAAATTTCCTCTAGTCAGATCTGTAAAAGGTGGCATTTAATTGGTTGCTATAATCAACTGCGTCACAGTCATTGCACTTTACATTGCTTTAATAAGTCATCTCTTCTGTGTGCTGGGGACGAATGCTGAAATCCACCATCTATAAAAATGTAGATGATTTCAGCGTCTGATAATTTAGTGTATTGCATGAAAAAAGATTCAATGTGAGTGGCAGAGAAGACAGATCAAGCCTATTATTTGGTCTACATAGAGATCATTTGGTGAATTGCATTACAAAATACGCCAAATTCTGAGTTTATGAGCTCGACCTTGCTCATAAACTCAGAATTTGGCGTTTATTTTATTTCTGTTTTCGTGTATTTGCTTGTTTATTGTACAATCCTAGATTAGACTTCATGTGATGTGACATGTACGAAGAGAATATTCGTTACAGAACACAGCTGTACATTAGTGATACAATAGAACCAATGTTTCCACCTTTCTAGGATGGCAACTGCCACTAGAGTGTGTTCTAGACAGCCCAAGACTTTCATCATCCCTTTATTATTCTGTACAGGTTGTATAGTGTTCGTGTTGTTTCTATGCTACTGATGGATGTGTTATAGGTTGTCACTGATGCGTGATTTTACAAAAAGTGACATTATCTTACCTCCCTAAAATATATATTCATGATGATAGCTTGTCCTATGGGAGAGGGGCCAGGGGCATCGTGGGAGATTTGGGATACTATGGAGAGGAGGATACAGAGTGTAAATTGAAAAGATAATGAAGAGCGGAGAGCACATGCAGAATCGATACAAACAGGGCAGTTTAGATCATCTATTGTCTTGTACGAATATCATTACTGGAGTATAAAGAATGGCATCTCTGCACATCGCTGCTGGAGAATACCAGTCATCTGTCTGTCTGTCTATGTTTTCTAATACCTAATTTTCTGTTTTCTAATACCTAATTTTCTAATAAGTGTCTGTCTGGTTCTATCAACTCTTCATCATTCTGAATGTTATCTATCTATCTATCTATCTATCTATCTATCTACTAAGTATGTATGTATCTATCAATCTGCTATGTATGTATGTATGTATGTATCTATCTATCTATCTATCTATCTATCTATCTACTAAGTATGTATGTGTGTATCTATCACTCTATCTATCTATCTATCTATCTATCTGCTATCTATCTATCTATCTATCTATCTATCTATCTGCTAAGTATGTATGTATGTATGTATGTATCTATCTATCTATCTATCTATCTATCTGCTAAGTATGTATGGATGTATGTATCTTCTATCTATCTATCTATCTATCTATCTATCTATCTATCTATCTATCTATATATCTCTATCTATCTGCTATCTATCTATCTCTCTGTCTTCTATCTCTCTATCTTCTATCTATCTATCTATCTATCTATCTATCTATCTATCTATCTATCTATCTATCTATCTATCTCTCTATCTCTCTCTATCTATCTGCTATGTATGTATGTATGTATGTATGTATGTATGTATCTATCTATCTATCTATCTGGTATGTATGTATGTATGCATGTTTGTATGTATGTATGTATGCATGTTTGTATCTATCTATCTATCTATCTATCTATCTATCTCTTTATCTATTTAATTATCTCTCATATGTCTGTCTATTTATCTATCACCTACCATTTTCTCTATTTATGTATATATCTTGTTCTATCAGCCATTTATTTATATATTTCTATGCAGTTATTAATCTATCTTTCTATGTAATATCTGTTTCTCATTTATATCTGATTTACATATTTTTATTATTTTGTAGTCTTATTCTATACTTGTCTAAATCTGTCTATAGATCTTTCTGACTGTATGTCCGTGTATCTAAAATTGTGTAATTTATCCATCTTCTTGCTGTCTACCTACTTTTTTCCCGCTACAGTTCTGTCTTTCTAAGGAGTCATTTCTCTGTGGGGGAATTCTATAATCTCTCTGTCAGTTATCTATCTATCTATCTATCTATCTATCTATCTATCTATCTATCTATCTATCTATCTATCTATCACTCTGTCTTCTTTCTTTCTATCTATATATCTATCTATTATTTGACATGATGTATCTTTCTTTCTCTCTCTCTTTCTATTATTCGTTTATGTAATATATCGTTAATACAATTCCCATTACGAAATCTGATTTGATGATTTGTGGTTGTAAAGCACCGTTCAGCTTGCTGTACAAATACAAAGCCTTAATAATCGGTTTCGGATAGTTCTAAAAATGTCATGCCTATATATACGAATATATTTTCATTATGGTGATATAATCTGTTCTCTACATAAATCTATAAAACATTCCATAATAAAAATGATGTGATCAAACGTACACCATTAGAAGAGCAAACGAGTATTCGGTGCTGTATAAGTTATATGTGCTTTGTGTCAGACGAAGGAGCATTTTGGGTTACATTAACCCCTCAATGGCTAGTGAGACGGCCTATGCTTTTGGACACAGGTGAATACAGTAAATATGTGTTTTTCTTGCTGATATTAGCGAAGCCACCCTGGGCAAGTCTAATCAGCCAGCCAAATGCTGTTCTCCACTCCAGACAGTTCATTCCTGCTGTTTCAGCTCACCCTCATTTCATAGCAGGTTAGTGCTGGAGCTGAACCAAGGAATAGATATCAGCCCCGGACACAACTATGGGGACAATTCCAGCCCTTTAATCTGACACAGCTGTTATGTCTGAGCTCCTGACTGCAGCCCAGCCTATAGACTGCGAATATTCTTTTAAAGAATGCGAAGTTAGTACATCCAGCCTATAAATCTAGAAATTACACCCATGTTCAGCGGGGCTACAGCCTGACCATACACAAATAATTATCAGGAGTGATGCCTTCTGGGGGCATGCATGTTGCTCCCAGTCTGTGTCACAATATTTTTTTTCGCAACTGCATGACGATACTGGAGAATTATTCAATTTCTG
>NW_017307629.1:44078-55784 GCF_000935625.1 Nanorana parkeri
GGATCTGCATCACATAAATAAGAAAGGGGTGAGGAGAGGGGATAAAGGGAAGTGAAGTGTGAGGCCAGATAGAAAGAGGAGAGAATGCAGGTAGGGGAATCAGAGAGACAGAGAGAGGAGGGGTGGGAGAGGAAAGGGAAAGTGAAAGAAACAAGGGGAGACGGGGAGAGGTGGGGGGTGGGGGAAGAGAGAGATGGGTAGTAGGCCAGGGAAAAAGGGGTGAGGAGAGAGGTAAGTGTGAGAGTGAGAAAGAGTTGTGGGGCGCAGAGAGGAAGAGGAGTGGGTGAGGGAGAAATAATATAGAGATAAGAGAGAAATGGGGTGGGAGGTGGATGGAAGAGAGAGGAAGGGGAAAGAAAGGTTGGAGAAGAGGCAGTAAAAAGAGATAAGTAGAGGAAGAAAGGGAGAGCAAGAGAAAGGGAAGGGGGTAAATAAAGGGGTGGGGGACAGAAGAAAGGGAGAGAAAAAGAAGGGGAGACAGCGAAAGGGGGGGAGGCAGAAGAAAGGAAATGGAGTGGGAGAGAGAACGAGGAAGGGGGGAAGAAAGGAAGAAGGGGAAGGAAATAGAGGCAGGGGTGGGAACGGTGCAGAGGGAGAAGAAGGAAGAGAGAGAGAGAGAGAAAGGGAGAAGGTGAAAGGAAGAGAGTGGGAGATGAAGGAGGGAAAGAAGGGGACATATAAAAAAGGAGAAAGGGGAGAGAGAACGGAGGAAGTGAGAGACAAAGAAGAAATAGAGGGGGGAGAAAGGCAACGGACGGAGCTGAAAGTGATAGAGAGGCAGGGGAAGAAGAAAGGAAGAAAGAGGAAGAAGAAGAGTAGGAGAAAGGTGGCAGAAAGGATGAAAGGGAGGGAGTAGAAGTAGAGGGATCTGAGATGGGAAAAGATGACAAAGAAAGAGTGGGTGGTCAAAGGCAAGAAGGGAGGGAAAGTAAAGCGAATTTTATATATTTTTCATGCATCCATACTACAGAACAACTAGAAGGCTATACTGGGATTTGTAGTTTCCCAGCACTCCTAATTACCAGGTGCTGTTAGGTCATATAGCCCGACATTTCATTGCCAGTCCATTTTCACCGAGATATTTAACTGTATGGTGAAGCGATTTAACAAGAACAATGTATGTTACAAAGCTGTCAAACAGTCTTGTGTTGAGTGTTGTCTTATACATTGTATTCTGTTTACAGCTTATGACACTTGGTGTGGGGTGGCTCACGGGTGTACGAAAAAGCTGGGACTAAAGATTTGCGGTAGGTTCAAATTGTTTTTTTTTTACCACCAACAGCCTGATGTGTAAATCTTAACTTGCCAAATAAATGATTCAGGGGCCATGTCTATTTAAAAGAGAGAAAGCAGGTAGAATAATGATTTGTGCGATGTGACACAAGTAAAGCCTGAGCTAAGCCATTACATCATCTTATTTATTGTAATAAATCAAATTCATTAAATATATTTTCCACTTTAAACTTACCGACAAGCTTTGCCAGGGACCTGCAATGGTCAGGACGCCCTCTAGTGGATGCAGAAAGAGTGGGCTAGCCATGTCATATACGACCGGAATATGATCTCAAACAAAAAGGCTTTCTCAATTGTTTTTCATGTATAAAATTGGCATTTAATTGCTCTGTCATGTGCAGATTTATTTTTCTTTATCTTTTTTTGTGTTACAAATACTTATCTGCACAGAATATAGATATAATTTTTTCTACCACAGAGGGGCTTGGATTATTTATTTTTCTTGTGGCTTAATGCAATTTGTTAAGGTCCGAGCTGAATGGTAATGACAAAGGAATACACAAAACTACTATTACTTACTAGTCCCCAAGACTTCTCAATGATCAGGCCTTAAAAGAAAGGAGTTTCCCTTAGCTCACAGTTGGATTCCATGTGTCATTTCTCTAATGCAGGTTACATGCTAGAAATGAGATCTGATTGGTTGCAATGGGCAACAGGCCGACTTTCTAGTGACTTTATTTTTCACAAATCCCTACTGTCTACAGGACGTGCATTATATATATATACACTGTATATATATTATATGCCAAATCATTGATAATTATTTTATCTATTCAGATCATGCAAAATAATAATGGCCATCAGCCAGTGTTCTAAGACACACCCTGCAAAGGAATATTTATTAATATTGGATTTAACAAAATGACCACAAAAGTGAACAATTTTAATTCCTGTTTCGTTTTCCATAAACTGAAACCTGATTTGTATGACCAGAAACTCAGCGTTGGTGCTCCTCTTCTCTGACGTTTTAATAAATCAGTCCAAATGAGTAAAAACATTTTCCTCCAATTACAAGTGATGATTTGTTCTGAAACCCTTACATGCATACTTGATATAGTCATATAAAAATAACGAATTTGATCCTTTGCAACTAGATTACTTATTCTACTTGCCATTAAAACTAATCAGTTGCCACAGGCAAAAACTTTTTATTTACATCCCCTTCCATTGTCTTCCCTCTCATGAATTATGCTGGCAGCCTTTAATTTGTTTTGTACAAAGTCTGCTCAGTTTAGACATATGTTAAAAAAAGTAACAAAACTGTCACCATTTAGTGACTTCATTCAAAAAGCTAACACGCCAGGATCATGATCCTTATGTCTGAAAAATATCGTTTTTATGGGCTAAAATAAAGATCATTATCCTTGTGCTAAAGCTTTATTCATATGCCCTAAAGTTAACTATATTAACTAATTAATGTTGCCGATTGAATATAGATAACACCCTTGTTTAAATGATAAAACATGGTATTTAAGGTACTGTGGTGATTGAAGATGTAAAAGGAAAATATTGAAACATTTGAAACACTAAAATTAAATGAATATATTATATATATATATAGATGTCTATATATATAGATGTCTATATATATAGATATCTATATATATATATATATAGACATCTACAGTGTATATATATACACACACACAGACACATTTATTTTTTCAATCCAAGCTACGAATGACATTTAAAGATGACCGTATTCGTTGATGGAGATCCAACAGCACTTCATTATGGCACTTAATTACATGGTGCTAATCATCCGTGTAATGCAGGCGTGGTACAGCAATCTGGGACTTGGCACAGGTTATCACTGACAATGGCTCGGAGACCCCAGTGGGATTGTGGCTGCGATGGGAGCTGTCCGATCATGGAGTGCTGAAAATTTCTCCAGCTTATCTCACTACAAAAAAGCGATCCCCGGGGAGGAAAGATTAATGACAAACACATTAGAGAGCCAGCAGTCAGACCTGCATGGGAGAGATAGCCTTTCCATAGGACCCCATGAACCCATTCCCATTCAGACATTTCTTCCTCTCACATATTCTGATATCTGCTTGTATGTTCAGTTGCCACAATCAATTATTCCTTATCTTTTTTATAGCACTGCAAGTCAGAGTTACAAAATATATCACATACATATTATCTGGCAAACACAGTATTTATATTCTGTGCTGTTCCAATAGGATAAGATTTGGGGAAGGGGATGTCAATTTAACATAGAGGCAAGAGATCCTGCAAGGAGTTATTGTTGGAAAGGTGGATGTGCTCTATATATAGAATCTGGGATGGATTTAATGGGCCATTTTGCTATTAATGCTCACAATATGTCTGGAGGGGAATGGGAGGTGGGGAGGCTGTCTCTGATTTTTGTAATTTACTAAGGCAAATTGAGCTGGTACAGCAAGGCACCAGTGCATTTATCTCCTGCTGCTGCAACCCATGTGTTGTGGAAGGCCACACCCTCTGACGCAGGAGCTGCCTAGTGTTTTAAAGAATCATCGCACCCAATTTCAATTTTTGGTAGATGCAAGAGTGGTAAACCAACTGATACTTTTTTATATCTCTCAAGAACTCTGTTGGTGACATATCTCAGTTTGAGTACACATCTACTGTGGCCATTATGAGGAGTTAGATTTTTTTTTAATTTAATACAAAATTCCAAGGCTGCCAGTAACAAAGTTATATATAATGCCACAGAAAGTTTACTATTGGAGTGCCCAAGGCATAAAAAAGCCAGGAGTTGAAAAAAAAGTCAGTCCCCCAGGCTTTACTTATGACTAAAATATCACTTTTGTGTGTGGATTGACCTATTAATGGTGCACTCTTTAGTGCTATGAACACTGCCCTAGAGGGTAGCTCCTGTCACAGATGCAAAGCTGGAAATTGAATTTAAAATAAACATATTGTAATCATAAGGGGTCCATCCACCTACAACTGATATTTCCATTTAGGGGAAGCTATCATATTTAATCACCTGCTAGATTTGCTATCTCATTTGGGGACTTTCATCTACAACCACCTACTGTGATCATTACAAAGTGATTTCAGTCTTTGTGGGATATTTCGTTTATTTCATTCACAGAGAATACAGCAAGAGGACTGAGACTGCCCCATTATAAATGTGTAAAATCCAGCATAGAGATTGTACTGCTGTTGCAGCCATGAAAGATATAAAAGTCATTGATTGATATATGTGAACAACTATAACATCCCAATCCCTACACTTGGAATCCCAAATCTGCTCACCTCTGTTTTTTACACATTGGGAGGAAACCAATTTTGTATGTAGGGTATTTATTGGTTAATTCAATTGTAAATTAGGCAAAGAGTAAGTATTCTTGTTTGAATACTGAAATGCAGATGGGTTCAGTCTGCAGATAATTTTACAATCTATAAATCACAATTCTTGAATTGCATTATTCTGATGGATCTGCATGCAAATATATACTTGTAAATGAAAAAACAGTGAACTGACAAATTCTTCTGATTGAGTTGACACTGATGGTGGAAGTCATCCAGTGATCTCTTCAAACTCATTGATAATAAACAGAGACAAAGTCCATATGCAGGCAATAGTGCTTGTTGTAGGGACCCCATCTTGTTTCTAGGCTGATTTGAAGGAAAATAGGCTGAATTCAGCTATTCTGCACACTGTTAGTATGCATGCAATGTTATGAACGAGTAACTGTTTAGAATATGAATGTGTATATAAGGCCTTGTTCACACGAGTGTCCTGCGTCTGCATCACCCTGCAATCCAGAATAATGGAGATCACATCATTCTTACTGTATGTCCATTGACATCAAGGCAACATGGTGCAGTGTGAATATTTAAAAGGTTCATGTGCCTTTTGGTGCTACATAGTGCATGGCCCCATAGACTTTAATGAAAGTGCATGAAAAACACATGTACATGGATTTTAGCACATTGTTGAGGCATTTTTGGTGCATTTTAATGCATGAAGAAGAACTCTCGACTTCCCCCACACTGCAAGAGTTAAAGGAGAACTATGGGGTCAGTGTTTTTCCCCATAGCTCTCTTTAGGGTAACGGGAGGACACAAACTAGCGTCCTCCCGTTACCCTAAGCTCAGTATACCGCGAGCTACAGCTCGCGGTATACTGAGACGCCGCAGCCGGAGCGGATCCCGACGTAGATGACGGGATCCGCCCAGCTGCGTGAGTGACAGCTGGCTCTGCCTGTCTAGAGGCAGAGCCAGCTGTACCCGCCCCCTCCCCCGTCCGTTCCGCCAGTCATCGCTGGCAGATCGGAGCGGGGAGAGGGGAATCCAGCCCTCCCCCTGTCACGGCAGAGAGCCGTGACAGGATCGAGAGGTGAGCGAACCTGGTATGTGTTCGCTCACCTCCCGATCTACTGAGACGACCTGTGACAGTCTCATTGTCACAGGTCGGCTAGAACTATGAGGTGAGTGGAAATCACTCATCTCATAGTTCTCCTTTAAGTGCTCATTTCGGTCTAGGGGCTGGAATAAAGCAGGTATACTTACCTGATCCCAGCTCCCATGGCAGTCAGTGCTCATCTCTCTCCGCCTTCCACTCTGGCTGTGGAATGTCCCTTAGCATCCTCAAGTCTAATGCAGGTCAGTGGACCTGCAAAAGACGTGATGACGGCACCAGTCCTTAGAGCACCGGAGCCTATGGGAGAAGAGACTGCCTGAGAATTGGAAAGGTGGACCAAAGGTAGTAAAACCATAAACACCTCAGTGCTGTAAAAAGCAGATTCTGTGGTCCAGGTCACATGTTCTGAGGCAGGAATGCTAGGCCATGTGACCCCTAGTAGCTCTGTATTGTGGGATCCAAGATCGGCAGAAACTTAATTCACTTTTACTGAAGACCGCTGAAGTCAGTACATGATGCCGCACCTCCAGGACATGTAACCCAAGACTGGAAAACCAGAGAACTTGCTTTCTATCAGGGATGCACCAATACCAATACTAGTATCGATATCAGTGCCGATTCCGAGTATTTGGGCAAGTACTCGTACTCGCCCAAATGCTCCGATGCCTAGCACGAGTACTTCCGGTATCAGGAAGCCGGGCAGCGCGTCATTACACGCTGCCCGGTTTCGCGATTGACCGGAAGCTGGCCTCGTGAGGTAAGGTTACCTTACCTTAGTATGTGTAGCCTGTCATCCCCCGGGGCCTCTCCAGCGAGAATGCGGCCTTCGTCCGGTACCCAGCCCGAGCCGTCCAATCAGGAAGCCGGGCGCCGTCTAATGACGCGACGCCCTGCTTTCTGATTGGCCGGGAAACTGGCTTCATGCTCCCTCGTCATCTCATGACAAGAGAGCATGGAGCCGGCCTCCCGGCCAATCAGAAAGCAGGGCGTCGCGTCATTACACGGCGCCCGGCTTCCTGATTGGCCGGCTAGACGGCTCCGGCTGGGTACCGGACGAAGGCCGCGTTCTCGCTGGAGAGGCCCCGGGGGATGACAGGCTGCACATACTAAGGTAAGAGGGGACTTTCTTGTTAATCGGGAAGCCGGGTGGCGACTCTTTACACGCTGCCCGGCTTCCCGGCTAATCAGGAAGCCAGGTGGCGAGTCATTACACGCCACCTGGCTTCCTGAATGGGACTTCCGTTACTCGGTAATTGGTATCGGCGAGTACCGAAAAAAAATTATCGGTACTCGTACTCGGTACCAAAATACCGGTATCGGTGCATCCCTACTTTCTATAGTTTTAGGGTATGTGTTTTGTAACGTTACCAGCCCTTGCCTGCCTCTCTAATGTCCAGGGAATCTATCTAAGAAGAGCTAGCTCTACAGTTTTGGCCAACAGTAGTAAATTAAATAGTTTGACCTGAAATAGTTATAAAAGGCTACACTTGTATCTGTGTAGTGATGGTGAGTTTTTGCCCAAAGCAACCAATCAGGTTTCATTGTTTATCTTATGGGACAATGAAGCAAGAATTCTGGTTGACCATTATGGGCAACAGCTCCCATGTTGTGCTCCTATTTGTTTCTTTAATGGATCAGCTCCAATGACTCCATCATCCCTTGAATAAAACAGTGTATTCATGGCTTAGGTCCAGTTAAACAGTTGTGCGGCTTTATGGACTCCACAACTGTTTAACTGGACCTAAGCCATCATAAAACTGTTTTATTCTAGTTATGATGGAGTAATTGGGGCTGGTTCATGAAAGAAAAAAGGAGCACACCATTGGAGGCCCCAGTTACTTAGGAAGCAAAGATACATTGGATTTCCTAAAAACATGCTTATGATCACGTGTTGAGTCCTTCCTTGCACCATTGCCTGTACGTTTTATAGGTGTAAGAAATCAGAGACATTGTCTCCCTTGATATACTAAACATGAAGTTCCCTTTTACCCATAAGAAATATACAGTTTCTACAGTGACTATGTACCATGCTGCTTTAAGATTAATTTTTGCTTACACAAAGTATCTCATACATCTGCCAGGAGGTATTAAAATGTCTGGTTATCGAGACAAATACACAAGCTCGGTCTTGGCATCAGACTTGGTGCCAAGTCCTTGATGTGACAAATTTGGATAAGGAACAAGACAATGGATTTTTGTCTGAAACAAAAATTCACACTTATCACCCGTATTCAAGGCAGAGAACAGCACGTAGGATAAAATCTTGCCTGCTATCAGTATGGACTGACATCTGAGTTAGCACAGGGTCCTGTATGCACATCACAGCCACTAATTTGGAAAAGATTAAAATCGTTTGAAGTTTTTATTCTTTCTTACATATGTAGCTGTCATTGTAATGGAATACTACAAGAAAATAAAACCTGACTAGAATGTAGCCAGAGTAGTTCGATTTAATTCAACTGTTTTGTGTTTAGGCCTCTTGTTATCAGTGCAAGACCTAGAGCTCTAAATACAGGGCAATCCTGCCAGGATGGTACCTAAAAACTATGCACATTGTAGATACAAAAGACACCAATTAATGCAGCTAGGTATTCTTTAATAAATCATTATAGGCAGTTAAAAAAAAATACAGCTAATGTAGCTACTGGGATCTTATTGGTATCTGTCTTCCTCATTCTCCTATAGAGCAATACTCAGATTGGGAAAGGGGGCAGGACTGAGAGCCAGTCAGCTGTGCTGCATGCAAATATGCTGACAAGGAACATACTGGTAGAAGGAGAAAGCAGAGTGAGCAAAAAGATGACATCATCAGTGTTCTGTTGCACTTTCAATAGTAGAAAGCTGTGATGATGATGATGAGGGAGTGTAGAGAGAGGACATCGCTGTATTCCTAAACAGTAAGTGGTAGTCTCCACCTGGCAGTGCTGTGTGATGCTGCCACGTTAATTTCAGAACTGGAATTCAGAAAAACAAATCCTTTGGCAAGTAAAACAGCTAGCTTATAGGTATTTCATATGTATTTAGCTTTGAGCCTGTAATTCAGCTTTAAGTGGTATGAGTCTGGGAGCAACTACTGTAATATAATTAGGGCTGTGGAAATTAACGATTTATTTCTCGAATTGATCTTATTGATCGATTAAACATTTTTTGATCGCTAATGAAAACACTCACCTCTTCGCCAGCTTCCGGGAGTCCCGTCGGAGATCCGGTGACGTCACGGACATCGATGTCACCCGACTCCTCCCTCAAGTGGCTCCGTCGGCTAACGAAGTGAAGGGGGGAGGAGTCCGGTGACGTCGATGTCGGTGACGTCGATGTCCGTGACGTCACCGTACTCCTCCCCCCTTCCCTTCGTTAGCCTACGGAGCCACTTGGGCCGGTGAGTTTGCCCAAGAAACTTTCTGCACGAGCACCAGCCAAGGCATTGGCCTATACACATACAGCACAGCAATGAAGTAATAAAATGAACTAGAATCACACTAATCCAGCACGTTATTATTCTGAGTTGCCCCACTCAAGCGGCGGCCATATTGAGTGGGGCACGTGAGATTAATAACGTGCTGGATTAGTGTGATCCTATTTCATTTTATTACTTCATTGCTGTGCTGTATGTGTGTAGGCCAATGTAGTTGGATCTGTATGTGCGTTATAATTAATCAAAATGAAATCGATTAAAAAACATTTTGATTAATCGAACACAAAATGTTTTAATCAGTAACAGCCCTAAATATAATCATTAAAGGAGAACTATGAGATGAGTGATTTCCACTCACCTCATAGTTCTAGCCGACCTGTGACAATGAGACTGTCACAGGTCGGCTCAGTAGATCGGGAGGTGAGCGAACACATAGCAGGTTCGCTCACCTCTCGATCCTGTCACTGCTCTCTGCTGTGACAGGGGGAGGGGATGGATTCCCCTCTCCCGGCTCTGATCTGCCAGCGCTGACTGGCGGAACGGACGGGGGAGGGGGCGGGTACAGCTGGCTCTGCCTCTAGATAGGCAGAGCCAGCTGTCACTCACGCAGCTGGGTGGATCCCGTCATCTACGTCGGGATCCGCTCCGGCTGCGGCGTCTCAGTATACCGCGAGCTGTAGCTCCCTATATACTGAGCTTAGGGTAACGGGAGGACGCTAGTTTGTGTCCTCCCGTTACCCTAAGGAGAACTATGGGGAAAAACACTGACCCCCTAGTTCTCCTTTAAGAGGAGCATGATTACATCAAGGAGAGGAGTGAGATGACATTGTTGCTCCCTTTTTTATGAGACCTCTGCTTGCTACATTTTTTATGGGACCTCTGCTTGCTACCTTTTTTATGAGACCTCTGCTTGCTTTTTTCTTATGGGACCTCTACTTGCTACCTTTTTCATGAGACCTCTGCTTGCTACCTTTTTTATGAGACCTCTGCTTGCTACCTTTTTTATGTGACCTCTGCTTCCTACCTTTTTTATGTGACCTCTGCTTGCTACCTTTTTTATGGGACCTCTGCTTGCTACCTTTTTTAGGAGACCTCTGCTTACTTTTCTTTTCACGGGACCCCTGCTTGCTACCTTTTTTATGGGACCTCTGCTTGCTACCTTTTTTATGGGACCTCTGCTTGCTACCTTTTTTATGGAACCTCTGCTTGCTACCTTTTTTATGGGACCTCTGCTTGATACCTTTTTTATGAGACCTCTGCTTGCTACTTTTTGATGGGGCCTCTGATTGCTATTTTTTTATGGTACCTCTGATTGCTCCCTTTTTTATGGGACCTCTGCTTGCTACCTTTTTCATGGGATCTCTGCTTGCTACCTTTTTCATGGGATCTCAGCTTGCTACCTTTTTTATGGTACCTTTGCTTGCTATTGACAAGCAAGCTTTTGAACTACAGTAACAATGCTTATGGTTTCTACATAATTCTGTGTTGATGAACAGATTCCGTTACTTTATTAAATCGTCCTCATGGTCTGATGACTACTTTTATTTTCACCTTATCATTGTCAGATCACTTAGCAAACGGTAGCTGTAGATGTTGTATGGTTATTTTCCATTCTGCCCATATATGGGGCCACATATGGCTACCTCTAGATTACAATTCATACCCTGGGCCAGTTGGGGAAAATGCAATTTTCATGGTGATACTTTTCTTCTCCCTGAGATAATCAGTAGATAGACTAGGTGGTTGTTCTACTTAGTGCATGGAAAGCATACTCCAGATATACAAATGGTCAAGTCTATAGAAATACCTGTAGAAAGAAAATGGTAGCTTGATGGTAAAACTGGGTCTGCACATCCAACCACCATCTTCTCATGTGCCTAATATAAGGGGGAACAGTGATGTTATTGTGCTGCCTTCTTGATTCCAGAAGGTAAAGGAACCTGCGGGTATGGTTTATGAGAGCTATTATTGGTGTCCAAATAGCTGAAAAGAAGGACAGGCATAACTTGATGCAGAAGGTGTTCATTCAAAAACAGGTCAAATATAAAGCTCCCATATCCCATTCCTAATAAGTTCCTTTTAAATGCTGCCAACAGATAGAGATCATAGAATGTATTTTATTGAGCACAAGTGATTAAATCATTGTTGCTGGAATTGTATTAACTGTAACTGTGTGCACTGAGGAAAATCCTCGAACATGACCTGTTGGGAAATATGGAAATGATAAACACACGTTAAAAAATGGCCATTCTCTGTCTGAAGCCCAGTGAATGTCCCGGGCGGTATGTAGAAAATATAGTAGGAGAGGAGGAAAGGCTGCTACAAAACCAGCCAGGTTACACAGTGAAAACAGCCTTTTGAATAGTGGAATATGATTTGTTAATGCCGTATATACACTATATATCAGTGCTAATAATGCCGTGCTAGAGAGGAATTTTATTCTGCAGATTAATGACACACAAGCCAGTAATAACATTGACTTTTGGATTAACATATGGATCAATGGTCTTTTCTTCTTATCAGTGGCTTGCTCTGGTTTTGTCCTGTTCACAAAGAGAGAAGCAGAACAGAGGTCATCTAAGTACGCAGTGTCTATGTAAATTAGTCTTTAAGGACAATTAAAAGCAACTTCTCTAAG
>NW_017307629.1:55819-65934 GCF_000935625.1 Nanorana parkeri
ATTGCCGCTTACCAGTACTTAGATGACATGGCTGCATTTGTTTTCTTTTTTTCAGGCTTTTTTCCATTATTTTTACCTGGTCATTCTGTGAGTATAACAATTCCTGTCCTAGGGAGGCAACACAATCATTCCACTGTATCTATAGATGGAAATAATGGTTGTCAGCCAAGCTTGACTTTAAATATGTCTTCCTTTCTTCATCACTAATACATGGGGTGGGAGAATTAGTCGTTTACAGAAGAAACATAAAATTGCTTGTATTTTTAGTTCACCAATAATATGACGTTAAAGACAATGATTTCTAGCATGATCAACAGGCATTTTCTGTACCTGATAAAAATGTTAATGTCCTTCAAAATAAAAACTAATGCAGCCACCACATCTGAGGTCTGTTAAGTTGAAGGTCAAAGCTGAATGAGATAGGAAAGTATCCTACTTTCTTCCCCCTTTTTCTTCATGTATGACCATGGGTTCATATGGGTATTGAATAACAGAAAGAAAGTCACAATAGGAAAAGCTACTGTTTGTTTGGTTTGCAAAATGTTATGCAAAATCAGTATCTTGGTTGCACTCCATATTAAATGTTTATTTATAAAATAAAGATTTTATATAAATATGATTATATATAACATTATTTTAAAAACATATACAGTAAGCTATTCAATATTAAAATAATAGTGCCAGAAAAATATAAAATATAATTTACTAAGGGTTCATTTATGGGACAGTGCTGATAATATGCAGCTTGTTTATATCCATATGGTTAGGCAGGTAGTCATGCTGCACCAAGGTCAGGTCCTATCTGGAGTAAGGTCTTGGCTTATCACTTGACCCTTCCAGTTGACCCTGTCATTCAGTTATCAAATGCCAATACCTCTACTGCTACTAAAGTTCTAGCATTGGATAATTGAATGTCAAGGAGTGGGTCTTAGAACTAGAAGTTTACAGGACTTAGGGGTCTATTCACAAAGCTGCCGAGGGCAGCCGAGTGAATGACCGATCAGAAGTGTTCGGCTATTCACTTCAGGCTGGTACGGCTGATTTCAGCCGTATATCGGCTGAAATCAGCCGTACATCGGCTACTAGGGCAGAAGATAGGGCCCCATGGATGGACAACCCGGCCCTATAATTCAAGGGCGGCTTTACAACAGCACAGGGAGTGATCCAAAGACTAACATGGCTACTTGCAACTTGTCAGACCAAGGTAGTCATGTGCTTTGTGGACGCTTATTAAAACTAAGGATCAGTGGGAGAATTGCAGCCCACACTGCTGCTACGGAACCCACTGACAAGTGTAACATGTAACAAAACTCTTTCCTCACAATCTCGCTTGTGCCTCCTTTCTTCTCCATTAGTCTGGTTACATAGCCCTGACAAAGATTATTGGTTGAGCTGCCTTTTTTAAACCTACACATAGCTGAATCACTAACAGTCTGTCATTCAGGTAGGCATACATCAGTTGCTGTTGCTGGCAGGAGCAATATTTTGCAAACAGCCATTTCCTCTATTTAAGGTATATTTCTTGTGAAAATAACTTAAAAATGCTTCTAAAATAATCATTTGAAAGCTCAACACCCGCATAGGTGACAACACATAAACATCTGTATGCCTGGATACATAAATGCTGTAAAAGGCATCATGTGACACTGTAGATTGGTTTCCATGGAAACCAAGCTATGGCTGTAATTATTTGCTGGCACAATGCCTGGCGAACGAAGTTATGGTTTTAATATGCAGTTGGGATAAATTTGCTAATGCAAATTACTCTGTGTGCAGCTTTAATACTCAACGAGAAAAAAAAAACTCAGTTGCCTGGCAACTGGATGCAGCTTCAATGGATTGGGCTGAGAAGCAATAATTGGTGATAAGTGAATGCCCTTGCTTACATAACCATATAGCTACTGCATACCTTTAAAACTTGCCTAGACAGGGATGAAATACAGGGTTTGCCTCCAACATTTTGACACATAAGACATGCCCTTGCTAGATTCCCTGTTGTGCTTCTGTCATCTCAACAGGAAACAATTCATGGGATAAAGACCTATATCGTTAAATTGCAAACTACTACCTTGGTCTACGCCAACAAAGTCAGTCACTGTTCAAAAAAGTAGCATAGAACACAGACTAAAACAATGGGCCCTTTGGTACCTAATAGCCTATTAATATGTTTTTGGGACAAAAAATAATCCACAAAAACATGGGAAGGGCATAGACACTGTATGAGTTAGCTAAAGAAACAGCACAGCAGAGTAGCTTGCTTTTGCATCTCTGCCTGATAGAAAACTTGGACTTATGTCAGTTTGATTGGGGGGGGGTCACTGTTTGAATGACCAGTTGGAGTTCCAGTAAAGCGTGTGTCAGGGCAAAATATGCAGTACATCTGTGTAGTACATGCTCATATTTTTTTCATTTAATTACCCTACAAGAACAGAAAAATACCAGTTTGTCTTCCAAAAATGCACTCAGTTACTAATCTCTGCTGTGGATTGACAAAACACAGCAATTTTGTGGAGTGAGAGTTGTCAGCCCTAACCAGTTTTTTTTCTCGCCAGCTACTCAGCCACACCTGCTCTCCCATCTCCACAACATTAGGGCTAATCATTTTGTAATCACAAGATAAGGACTGGTAGGGCTAATTAATCTCCTTGAGAAAACACAGGAAGTGAGCACTGGACATTGGACCCTCTGAATTTCTGACTAGAACAACATGTCAACATGTCAAACAACAACTGAATAGCTATAGCAAAATACTTTTAATGGTATATTTTTATTATTATTTATTATTTAGCAGATCAAACGGGAGCAAATAAGATACATTTATTGTCAGGGTATAAATACACTTACATAGTAACATCCAATATTTTATATTTACCTGGCCAAAAAAACAAAAATGTTATCTTAAGTCTTGCCCAAATTAAACAAAGAATAACAATATGTACAAAACCCTACCCCCAAATTGTTCCTCATTTGAAACCAAATCGCTCTGTTCCTCTTTACTCCTCAGTTGTTACTTTTTCTGGTCTAATGTTCAGATATCTAAGGAAGTGTTTTATTTAACTACCAAAAGTGTTATTCTGCACTAAAACCTTCACCTTATATCTTGTTTGCTATTCTGCAAAGCCAGTATAAAGAAAACGCTATGGAAAAAAAGTAATGGGGGTGTGGCAGGGGGAGTGTCCATTGCCTAAATATATTGTACTTTAATGATAGGATGTTTGCTATTTTGAAAAGCCAATATAGGAAAGGTAATGGTGGAAAACAACAATTCTGGGTGTCACCAATAATTTTTGGCATATAAATTCTTAATGGTCCCCATAACTGGAGAAATGGCAGGGGTGTTTCAATTGCCTAAATACATTGTACTGGAAAGTGTCCCTCTTTCTCATCTCAGAAAGTTGGGAGGCATGATGTAGACTTAATGGACAGTTTTAAGGATCCTTGCACTACACAGGTGTTAGTAAATCTAAAAGGAGATTGCACAGAGGTTGTACATTTACTGTAGACTGTAATAGTTCCCTCTCCCGTTGCCTGCACTGCTGAACTTCACTCTGTTGCTGAGAAATAGTTCCCCAAAGTCCAACAATAACAGGAGTGTCAATCTCCTTGGTCCCTCACAGCGTTCACTGGTTCTTTCTTCTGACCTCCATGTCACTAATGTGTGCTGAAATGACATAGAGGTCAGCAGGCAAAACCGGTGAGAGATTTGGGGGGAGCCTATCTCAAAAATTGACTGGAGAAGAGTGGCACAGGGAGCAGAAAGAAGAGTATTATGTTTCTTAGGAGATTAATACTCCCAAAAAAGTCAGTTCTCCAGAAGACTTTGGAAGACCATTCCTCTTGGAATGGGTCACTTTAAGTGTTTCCCACAATATTTCCGAATATCAGCGCTATGCATTAATTGCACACATAATTGACTTAAAGTTTAAAGGGAACCTGTGATGATAGTGTACATATGCACTCAATGCTGACCTGCTTCTAGAAATGCCTGGTTGTCATGCTAATCCACTGTCTTCAATGGATTTGAAGTCATTAACCAAGAACAAGAATGCAGTTCAATGGTCATAACTTCATACTGTTTGTCTCCTACGGCTGCATTGTGTGTGTCTAATGGTAGGAATCAGGATTAGGGTGATCTCCAGAAGCCATTTCTGTACACACAGCAGGGAGTTCCCATCTCACACAGTTACATAGTTAACTCAGCCGAACAAAGAGGCCATTAAGTTCATCATTTAAAAACTACAGTGGTTGTGGTCCAAATGAAGGCAAAATAAATTCCTGTTGGCAGCTAAAGATAATTAGCTCATAGAGCAAAACAAAAGTTCTTCCTGACTGCACAAAGGCAGCTGGATTGCTCCCCAGCTTTAATGTACAGCAATGGCTGCCTAAACAGCTGATAACAAAAAGTAAAAGAAGAACTTGGCAAAAGTGGAAAAGCCTAAAAAGTGGGAAAGAAGGGGGAATACAGGGAAACTAGAATGATTTCGAGTCAGTTTATTTTTCAGGTTTATATGTTGTTAATCTGTTATCTATCTAAATACAACAGGGGCCAAATTTGTTGAACCTTGAAACTGACATAAGCAATTGGCATAATTGTTTATTCCATATTTAATTGAAAAAAACAGACCTTGACCTTCAATAAACAGAATATTTTAAATAAAAAAATTTTTTTTTGCAAGAATTGAAAAATTGTTTTATACATGACAAAAGATTCCCAGAGCACAATAGATTAACTCAAGTCCCAGCATCACAGCCACTGCTTGCTAAGCCTCAGTTTGTGTGATGAAACCTTTGACCGATAAGTCTGATAAGGAATGAGCTATTGCTTTGATGATTCATGGCCCTAAACAGCATGCTTATTTTAGTATAGCTCAGAGGAATACAAAAAGACTTCAGTTCTATCCATTGCCTAGACAGAACGCTACATAATAGTAATATGTCATATTTACCTGAAAAAATTAAACTTTTTTTGTATTTCATTTGTTTTGTAGTCATGATAAATAAATAAAGAAAATATGTTTAAAAAAAAACACTATACAAATTACAGTTTCACTCTGGACACAAACTATGACCTAATGGCAACATGCTAGTTATGGAGTCCATAAGGCAGCTATTCACACATGGACGGATTCCAAAAGGTTTTGGATCTGTGTATGACCACTCCTCCTCAGCATAGCTAAGCAACTTTACAGCTACCCATAGACATAATACAGAGGATAAAAATGGACCATTTAAAAGGACAATTTTTAAAAATTTGTACTTTATTTAATTTTTCTATCCCCCCTAAAAGAGCAGCTCACCCAGTAACGTACTTACTTAGCCCCGATCCAGCGATGTTCTCTGTCAGGGGTCACACAGCCTTAACAAAGAAAGACTCCGGCTGGCGACCCTACTAAAGATGAAGTTGCCCTTTAGGTTGAAGGTTTTTGGTAAGATCATTTATAGAAAGGAGGAATCAGCAGAAAAGATGATCTGTACAGCTGGCATTTTTGGGGGTTTTTTTCATCAAACAATGTTTCTGTCAAATTTCAGGCCTCAAGATAATGGAATGATTATACGTGAAACATGAGCATTACTCCTTCCTGAAACTTAGAGGCTCAACAAGTATTGAGGCCCAAGACAGCCGGGCAACAAGTATGTTTAGAAAGAGGTCAGCGGTGGCGGCTTCCATATTTCTTTCATTACAGGTTTTGTTTTTTGTTTTTTTACTAAGCGACAAAGGGGAAGCTCAAATTTCATAAACCAGGGACTGGTTTCATTTCAATGCTTCATGAGTTAGTCACTATAGTCCAGTGGTGGGGGAGGCTGCAGATGCAGCATGGCTCCTTTTGGCTAACAGTAATCTTAAAGTGGGTTGGAACAGACACAAAATGAATCTGGGCATGGGTTACAACGGCACCTCATTTACATATTAACAGTACTTTCAGGTCCAGATTCTAGATAAACCCGTTAATGGGTTGTATTTATAGGCCTAAACAGCACTGGCCTGAGAAACTGAACAGAGGTTTTAGTCAGTTCTACTCTAAATACGTCACAAACGAGAGTTTAAGCAGCTTTACAGGAATTTCCTGACACATACCACATAATAATAGCCATGTGGTATGTTTTTTTTATATTTTTAAAAAATCAGTTAACAGCTGTCCATGATAGCCTAGAGGCCTTACTACATTATCGATGGGACAAAAACTAAAGCTGACTAAGCATTTATGTCTTTAAAGGAGGAATACACATTAGCCACATGCCATTCTGGTAAGACAAGTCACATATGCAGTACAACAGAAAGAATGTAAACAATTTACAGTAGAATTAAGCACTCAGTTTTTTGGGGGGGTTTTTGCATATATCTACTGCTAGCAAGCAGTAGATATATGCAAAGACATAAAAAAAAAAAAAAAGTTACCAAATAGGTAATAACTTACCTGTGTCTCTGCCGCTCACTCCCGTCTGAAGTTCTGAAGATTCTCGAGCAGCCGTGAAGGATCATGGGCAATAGAAATCTTCGGCCGGGAGAAGAGGAGAGACACAGTGTACGTCAATGCACGCAGCCGGGTGCATGCACGCGGACAGACCCTGTGGGACACAGAAGACACAGCAGTCAGCGCTGGATCAGATACAGGCACTAGCGCTGGAGGGACTCCTGAAACTACTGGAAAGAAGATGATTGGATCAAGAGCTATCATTTAAGGTACGGTAAGTCCTTAAAGCAGTATTGGGGGGGAATTGTGACTTTAATACCACTTTAACTGTACCTTTAACTGTATTTATGTACCTTTCTCACCTTTCTTTGTATCTCATGTGACCTTTTTGCTTGTGTATATTATGTGGCCTTTTTGTTTGTCATAATTTCATTTCCTGTATATAATAACAGAGAATATTAGGATTGCACAGTAAATAAATTAGAGTGTATGAATAGATCAATTTGGCCTTTTAAGCAGAACACATTTAGCCCTCGTTTTGTAGGCTTTCTAAAGCTTACTACATGTTACATTCTGCAGTAAATGTACAACCTCTGTGCAATCTCCTTTAGATTTACTAACACCTGTGTAGTGCAAGGATCCTCAAAACTGTCCATTCAGTCTGTCATGCCTCCCAACTTTCTGAGATGAGAAAGAGGGACACCTTCCAGTACTATGTATTTAGGCAATGGACACACCCCCTACCATTCCCCCAGTTATGGGGACTGTTAACAATTTATATACCAAAAATGATTGGTTAAACCCCAACTTGTTGTTTTTGCACCATTACTTGTTCTTTATATTGGATTTTCGATTTTGCAAACATGCGATCATTAAAGATAGGATAAAGGCTTAGTGCATAAGAACACTTTTTTTCATAGATATCTGTACATCAGAACAAGAAGAGGGACAATTGAGGAGGGATTTGGTTCCAAAGTCCCTCCAAATAAAAGGAAGGTTGGGAGGTATGTGATATCCAAACATGCAATCCCTTGCACTACATATTTGTTGTTAAATCTAAAAAAAGATGGCACAGATTGTGACGTGTGTGGTCAGATTTAGAGTGCTAATACTTGGCAATATTTCAGGGTCACTTATGATAATGTGAGTACTGGTACTTGTAGTACTTCCCTAAGGTGTAACAATGAATGCTTCTGAATACTGCACAATATCATTGTTGCACACTTAAAATATTCAAATTCTTGGGATTTTTTTAGTATGAACTGGCTCCAGCTATTCCACTATCTACTGAGAAGAAAGCTTCTACAGTATTTGTTCCACCAGCACCCATTGGCCGGGCGACTAATGCATTTTAGAAAAGCAGTTGTCTCATCTCCCATTGCTCATGATAATGTATCTGGCCGTCTACGTCGAGCCTAATTCTTTTGATGACAATGGTTGCTCAGAATCGTAAAACCACAAAGACATGATGGCATTAGCTGCTGTCTGCCGAATGATACATGGCATTGCAATTAATTACATGTCATTTACCCGGGCTCTACTGCTGTCTGTTAACGCCACTATTGACTGGGGGAAAAAAAATATGATCCACAGCCTCTGTGAGACTTCCAATTCTACTAATCAACCATGTCGCAGCATTCATTTACCCTTCTGAAATGTAAGGTTAGGTAACAAATGAGTGCTTCTTATTGAGGCAGTTATGGGGGAATAAGGATTGTATTATCCTTCCTCTGGGAATGAGCAACAAGAGGCTGAGTGAAAGTAGTCCAGCTATTAATCATCCATCACTACCCCCTCTATCTGCCTGCTCAGTCCATAAACTTTGCTGCAGGCTGTAATAGCATTGACTGATCCTGAACTGCTTCCTAGTGGTTGATTAGTAGAGTGGAATCTGTCTAGTCAACTTTTGCATGGGTGGAATCTTTTTTTTTTTTTTTTAGCTGTCTGCTGATGTCACTTTGGTTCAGCCTCCTACTGTCAGATAAGCACATATAAAAGAGCCATCCAACAGGTCTGTTTAGCTGTTTGCAGAATAACCTTCCAGTTGATCTATTGTCCTAAAGCCAGAACTCTCTTCAGCTGTCACCATGCTGAGGGACGATAAGAGCATGCCCCTGACTTGTTCTGTTTGTAATAATGTAGGCTTCCTGCAGAGGAACAACAGTTTGGAGGACAAGAGCAGAATTGTAAGTTCCTTCAAGGAGAGACAGTCCTCCAAGAATCTCCTGGTCTGTGAGAACATTGAGAAGGAATCAAGGTTCCGACACACCGAGACAGATTTCTCCAACTTATATGCCAGAGGTGAGACCTTTTATTTAATATATACCGGTATGGCCTGTGCAGAATTAACAATCAAGCTCATATCTAACAATTAATAAAATTGTGTAACTTAAGAATGACCAAACTTTTTCTACTGAACTCTGCATTGTCTGTCATATTGAAAATGATGCTGCAATTTTCATTTGCAGGGCCATGCACAATTATTTGTAGCCTCATTTACAATAATTCTTTATTATAGAGATGTTTTAATAGCTTTGGCAATAAATGTGCTGTGAATTTTTCATTTAAAAAATAAGTGGAACACATTATTATTATTGTTATTGTTACTGTTACAGCACAAAGGTATCCTGCTACTCACAGTACTATTATAATTTCAGTTCGGCTTATGCTGCTATGGCATATATTTATTACAACGCACACTAATAATTGCATGTGTGATTAACCTAGTTACAATGAGCTACCATTGTACACATCCCTTACAAACAAGTACAAAGTGCCTGATATAAAATATTATACCGCATGGGGGAAAGGAGTTACCTCCTTATACAGGTATTTACAGTATTAATAATGATATAATGGAAACTACAAGACAAATGAAGGAGATAATGTATTTTATTTCTCCATGTGACATGTTGACATAGCTGGAAAAGTAAGCTATTTGATTGGAAAATCTGAAACTCTTGAACAACGGGTTACACAAATCTCCTTCAGTTTATTATGGTTTAGTATCCTAACGCTACTAATGGCATGTGCACTGTTTAACTTCATTTTTTAAATAATTTTCTTTCTAAAAGGAGCAAAAATTTAACAATACAGGTTTTCAGTTTGCCTGTATTTTTAACATGCATGTTAAAATTAAATTTTGGCACATTTCTATCCCGAATTTAAAATACAACATGTTCTAGTTTTAATGAAACTGGGAAGCCGAATAAAAATGGCGGGCTATAATCAATCCATTGTAACACATTTCCAATCCTTTTATTAGTAAAAATTTTGTTAAACAAAAGGACTGAATATGGAAGGTGAAAGTTCAGGGAGGATTAAGACCCCAGTCATACCGTATCAACAGATGCCAACAGAAGGTGACCTAAGAAATGTATGGGTGGGAATGGGGCCAATGGGGGTGTGCTGAAAAAAAAAAAGTAGAGCATGCTCTACTTTTTTTCAGTGCAACGTAATGCAACATGGCAAAAATACATGTAAACGCAACATAAAGAAAAAATACATAGGGGTCTATTCACAAAGCTGCCGAGGGCAGCCGAGTGAATGACCGATCAGAAGTGAAGTGAGCCGAACACTGTTCGGCTATTCAATTCAGGCTGGTACGGCTGATTTCAGCCGTACATCAGCTTGCTTCGTGTGGCTTCGGATCAGCCGAACATGCTCAGCATGTTCGGCTGACCCGAAGTGCAGAAGGAGTTC
>NW_017307629.1:66019-117419 GCF_000935625.1 Nanorana parkeri
GTGATCGGGAGCTGTACGGGCTATTGTGAATAGCCCGTACAGCACCCCCTCGGTTCTCCTGAACCGAAGGGGTCCTGGGGCCGAAGCTAGCCGAAGTATCGGCCGAAGCTACGGCCAGATCCTTCGGCAGCTTTGTGAATAGACCCCATAGACATTTGTCCACTCATAACATGTTCATTAAAATATTCTAAGCAGTAAAATATATCACCAGCACACCAAAGAAAAATACGAGTACTCACCCAAATACTCAATCCGCAGGGATTCCCCCCTCCCTTTTCCATTTTTCCAGCGCTGACTGGAGGGATGGACAGGGAGGGGGTGGGCTCTCGAGGCAGAGCCAGCTGTCAATCAGGCAGAGGGGTTTACCCCGACAATATTATAGGGATCCGTCCTGGCTGCAGCATAGCTCTGCACTTTCAGCATATAGTGTGCAATAGCCCACTATGTGCTGAGTTTTGGGGCGCAGGAAGGACATCATTTATGGCCTTCGTGTGACTCTAAAGAGAACTATGGCAAAAGTTGGGCCATAGTTCTCTTTTAAGAGGACTAATTCTTTAAATTGCATTATGTCTACTGAAAGCTGCACCTACTTAATTCCAGGCTCTTTGGAACTTAACACATAGTGAAAAAAATGCGTATATGATTAAATTCAGAGAAAGGGGCCATAAAATATTTCCTGAAGTATTTAGCTGAACCATTATGTATGGAAGTGTAATTTACATATATGAAAAGGAGAGGGCATGTGGCCCATAAAACACCAGTTTGACACGTCTGGTCTAAGGAATGGTGTGGCCATGCAAGGCAAAGCAACAGGTTCACTTAACTGCCCCTCCCCAGCTGCATATATTCCCCTTCCGTTACCCCCCTGCTCTGGGTGTGCAAAGTGGAAGTCATAGGGGTCTATTCACGAAGCTGCCGAAGGATCTAGCCGTAGCTTCGGCCGATCCTTCGGCTAGCTTCAGCCCCAGGACCCCTGTACGGCTATTGACTATAGCCCGTACAGCTCCCGAACGTGGCCGAGCGGCTCAGTCGAGCCAAACGCATATGCCTCGGCTCGGCTGAGCCGCGCTGAAAGCCGAAGCTGGCCAAGCTTCTGACAGCTGGGCGGAGCCAGCCGTGATCTTAATGCGAAGCGACCCGATGTACGGCTGCTTTCAGCCGATATACGGCTGAAATCAGCCCTACAAGCCTGAAGTGAATAGCCGAACAGTGTTCGGCTCACTTCACTTGGGGTCGGTTGTTCACTCGGCTGCCCTCGGCAGCTTAGTGAATAGACCCCATAGTGATAACACAGGGCTGAGGACTCTTCCATCTCTCATGTGACAGCACTTAGCCAACCACCAAGCATTAGTACTGTCACGTAGGAGAAAAAGAAGTGCGTGACATGCTACTACATACCATTAGGAACCTGGTATTTTTCTTTGTTCTTTGGTGACTGTATCAAGGGCGGTGAAGCAAAGGGGAGGTAAATTTATACTGCTGGGAATGGGGGAAGGTAACTCAACCTTTTGCTTTACCCTGCAATTAGTAAAGCAAACTTTAAAGAGAGATTGTTCTTTGCCTATACAGTCAAAAGTAGCAGATTCATTTCACGTCAGGTTCTTTAAACAGTGTGTATATATTTTCCCTGTACCCTCCTGCCACCTGAATCCACTACCAGACCACCTGAGACTTACCTGGTGCTTCCAGCTATGTTGAAACAAATGGCACTTCATCTGTCTCCTTGCAATGAAACATCCAGTGCCTCAGCAGCTGGTTTTCCGACCCAAATGTTGTCAATTTGTAACTGGCTCAGCAAGTTTCAACTTACACAGAAATCTTGAGCAACCTGGTGCTAAATATAGGTGTCAGGAGAGTTCCGGGAAGAAAAGTAGACACTGCCTAAAGAGTGTCACTTTGCCCATTCAGGGTAACACAGTGTCTCCTGATAGCCCACCCTTTAGACAACGTTTTTACCGATCTATGCTACTTGCCACCAGCCTGCTGCAGAAGTCCACCCTGAGTAAGGTCCAGTGTCTGATTGGTGCTTACCTGGGTGGATGATGTCAGCCCCCCTTCACCACATGCCAGTGCACTAGGCTTTCCCCAGGTTACAGTGCATGAGCCAGAGCAGCCAATCATCAGGCTCAAGCTCGGTCTCAAAATTGAGGGCACATGCTCCCCCATTCCCACAGTATAAGCCCTGATCCTTTAGTGCATTGGAGTGGGGGTTTGAATGGAGCTGGCAAAACTGCACATATTAGTAAGTATACCTTGTTGAGGGGATGGGCTATCAGGAGGCATTTTGCCATTTAGAACAAAGTGAAAGTGGCCCTTTAAAGTCCCTTTTGTAAAGTGAACCTGTACCTTGCCCAGATTGGAAAAATGAAAGGTTTACTTTAACAGTTTCCGCATTGCAAAATGATCATTTGAACACTTTTGCATTATTCAACAAACAACATATAAAGAAGATTGAATTACCTTTAAATGCAATGAGTTGTCAAATGTTACCACAAAAGTGTATTTTAGTAAATGTAGTAAATATATGTATCCTATATGCCTTCAAGCCAATCTAAAACAGATTGCATTGCTGCCTGTGAAATAATAGCTGCTATTTTATAAACACGTAATGTCTGTATAATGTGTAAGTGCTTAATCACAGTAACAGAGATGACTGGGAGAGACGGAGATTAGACAAAGAAATATGGCTGACTTCAAATGAGCAACTACTCTGACTGTCAGGGTGATGTCTGATAATGCAGTTAGGATTTTGTGCAGACAATTTGTATTCTCCTGGTACAAGCCATATATAAAGATCCTAGCCACTAGCAGACACTCCGTCACCTGGTCATCCATCTTTTGCTCTTACATTCAAAGGCTGGCCTTCTAATAGCTTGTTTGTTCTGCAGATTTACTGCCTGCCAAAAATGGAGAGGAATCCACCATGCAGTTCCTCCTGGAGGTGGTTGACATTCTCTTGAATTATGTGAGGAAAACCTTCGACAGATCCACTAAAGTCCTGGATTTCCACCACCCTCACCAGCTCCTGGAAGGGATTGAAGGCTTTAATCTGGAACTGTCAGACAACCCTGAGTCCCTAGAGCAAATCCTGGTGGACTGCAGGGACACTCTGAAGTATGGAGTACGAACAGGTATATATCTAATAATTATCTACAGGGACTTCTGCGCTCGATTAATCTAAGAAAACTGGGCGTCTCTCCTTACAGCTGCTCACTTAAATTAGCTACATGAGCCTGCATTAATATCATTCAAATATGTGAAGCAGCGCTATCACCCAACAAGTAAACAAATATGTGCAAAAACCAAATATTATAGTGAGAGAAAAGAAAAAAAATATGTATATATAATATTTTTCAAACATTTTCCAAATTAAATCTTCTAGTCAACTGTTTGTGTAAATCACAAGGTGATAATCTAAAAAAAACTCCAAATGACTAATAAAGTAGCACACGTCCTGTGTCAGTGTGTAAAACACATAATTGAAACAAAGTGTCCATACATTCATTTAGCGCAGGCAGCTCTCTCAAAAAAAAAAAAAAGTGTTGTCTTAGTCTTTCTTTGTGCGCCACTCTGCCCACTCTTGTAATTTCTTGTGTATTTTTTGCTGAAGTGCTCACAAAAAACACCAGTGCTCTGATAAATAAGCCTCTCACCTCCGTGTTCAGACCCTTGGGTCTCAAAGCGCTTCTTATAGGGTAAAACTCCTTCCTCACACCATTTGAAGCTGTGATCTTCCTTCCTTCAGATGAGACCATTCCTGATCTTAAAGTTTTTCTCCTCTACCGACAGCCCAACTTCATCTCAAAAAGATCTGTCATAGACAGAAGTGGAAATCATAGCGCACACCCCATATGCATAAAATGATTTTATTTAAAAAATACACTCACATAAAAATGAATAAAATCACATTCCTGGATGTCAGATCTGTCCTCCTCTTTTCCTCCAGGCGTTCTGACATCACTGACTCAGCTTCTACGCGTTACGTCTAATTGACTTCATCGGGAAGCTAGAGTCAGTGAGTTCATCAAGCTCATATATACAAGCACTCTATTAACCCTTAAGGTGCCCATACACCTTACAATTATCTGCAGATTTTCTGTGGTCAGATGCAAAAAGTGCAACAGATTGGCCCAGGTGGAAATTACTCCATCCACACAGTTAAGTGTAGATGGAGGAATCTGTTGCACCTTTTCCATCTGACCACAGAAAATCTGCAGATAATTGTAAGGTGTATGGCCAGCTTAACTATGATAACTATCTTAAACTATTGAAATCTATGATCTTCACATTCATACAATCTAGACCAATGCCACAAAAAATATACAATTATGGTCTGAATGTAGAGTTTGATTTAAATTGTTTTATTAGTGATTTTTAATGTGGGTTCCAATAGATTGTCTATGTTTGTTTTAAATTAATGGGGTTTCCGCAAATAGGGCCAGTGGATCCATCTGGTCCATTATTGAGAACCATCATATTACTCCTTATTGTGTCATTTTCATAGCATACACAGAGAATGGGAGATAGGAGAATGTGTACACAGGTGCAAGTTGTTAGTCTATTCCTTTTTCATTTTGCACTCCGCATAGCTCCCACACACACGTTAGTGCCATGGAAGCAGTTATGGTTGTTTTATTTGATTTAATAATTGTATGTTTATGTTGGCATTGGTCTAGATATTATGAATGTGAAGATCATAGATTTCAATAGTTTAAGATAGTTATCATAGTAAGGGTTAATAGAGTGCTTGTATATATGAGCTTGAACTCACTGACTCTAGCTTCCTGGTGAAGTCAATTAGACGTAATGCGTAGAGTCAGTGATGTCAGAACGCCTGGAGAGAAAGAGGAGGACAGATCTGACATCCAGGAATGTGATTCTGATACGTGATTTTATTCGTTTTTATGTGAGTGTATTTTTTTAAATAAAATCATTTTATGCATACGGGGTGTGCGCTATGATTTCCACTTCTGTCTTTGAGAAATCTTTTTGAGATGATGTTGGGCTGTCGGTAGAGGAGAACAACTTTAAGATCAGGAATGGTCTTATCTGAAGGAAGGCAGATCACAGCTTCAAATAGTGTGAGGAAGGAGTTTTACCCTATAAGAAGCGCTTTGAGACCCAAGGGTCTGAACACGGAGGTGAGAGGCTTATTTATCAGAGCACTGGTGTTTTTTGTGAGCACTTCAGCAAAAAATACACAAGAAATTACAAGAGTGGGCAGAGTGGCGCACAAAGAAAGACTAAGACAACACTTTTTTTTGAGAGAGAGAGAGCTGCCTGCGCTAAATGAATGTATGGACACTTTGTTTCAATTATGTGTTTTACACACTGACACACGACGTTTGCTACTTTTTTAGTCATTTGGAGTTTTTTTAGATTATCACCTTGTGATTTACACAAACAGTTGACTAGAAGATTTCATTTGGAAAATATTTGAAAAATATTATATATACATATTTTTTTTTTCTTTTAACTCACAATAGTATTGTTCACTATAATATTTGGTTTTTGCACATATTTGTTTACCTGTTGGGTGATAGCGCCGCTTCACATATTTGAATGATATATATCTAATAAACTGTGATGGATAATTAAAGGTGAATTCCATGCTGCAAGTGAAACCATGGAATCAGTGAAGTAATGCATTACTGAGCACAGAACTTGTAAAAATCACAATGCCCACCCAATTTACCTTAATCTCTAGAGAGAGTTAGCTCTCTGTAACTCACTGCGGTCACAGCACACACAGACCACCTCACAGGATAGTAGGGCAGTAGGAGTGTTCTTTCTGAAACCTGTACAGTCTAAGTTACTTTCCCTGCTTCTTACATTACCAATCAGACTCAGATTTCTATGAAAGCTTTTCATTTGGTGACTTAAGCTGGTCGTACACCCTTCAAATTTATCCCATGCAGCCCCGCAGACTGAACGAAAGAAATTAATCAATTCCTCTGTCCACGCTAAACAGGGTGGTTGGAGGAATGTGTAAGTTGAAACTTGCTGAGCCAGTTACAAATTGACAACATTTGGGTCTGACAACCAGTTGCTGAGCTTAAGTCACCAACCTCCGCTGCTCCAGCCCACTACTCAGATATCAGACTATTCAGCCGGAATCAGGCAAAATTCAAGCAGTGTATGGCCAGCTTTACAAAGACACTTTATTAATACCATTAAAGGGAGTTGGGTGGATTAATGCAACATGAAAATACCTAAATGAAAAACTGAAGCACTGAGCAGGTAAACTGTATACTAAAAACCTATAATAATCTATAATAAAAACCTATAATAATCTCAAGGCCTAATATTCAAATGTTCCACAGCGTACTTTTTTTTCTTATCATAATCTATTCCCATATGCTGCCAAGGTACATTGGTGTCTTATGTTGCCCATACATGCAACTACTGCCAACATACTGTATATACCCAAACATTTTCAGTAGCTTGAAAGGAGAGTTCAGATGAGGTTTAGGATATATATTCCTCCTGGGCCATGCTTGCTTTTACAAAAAAGTAGGGCGGTTACTGATTAAAATTTTCGTGTTCGATTAATTTACATTTTTTTTAATCGATTAATTTTGATTAATTATAATGCACATACAGATCCAACTACATTGGCCTATGCACATACAGCACAGTAATGAAGTAATAAAATGAACTAGCATCACACTAATCCAGCACGTTATAGTAAGCAATCTGCCACCCATGGACCCACTCAGTCTTTGCCTTTAATTTTTGTAAATGTGCCAAATAAGCAGCATTTACTTAATAGTAATATATATCAACACAGGAGCTGAGTAGTGGAAATCTCTGAGGTAACACTTTTCTAAAAAGATTGTCATTCTCATATAACACCAGACCTAAAAGCATCACAGGGGAAACATCTCATTAAGTTAAACTGCAGTGATTTGGAAAAGACAGCTATTTCTTTACACTGGGAGCCTGCATATATCTATAGAGCCTATGTGTGACATGAAGCGTACTCACTGATTGTGAGCAAGGCTGGAGGGACAGAGCGGTGTTCATTATCCTCTTTATGGATAATCAGCTGCAGCTATGCACATAATGTGTAGTTTAAGTCTTAATGAGAAGAGTCTTAATATGCCAGGTCCAAAATGACAAATCATTCCATGCTTAACGTTCCTTAAAAGAAATAAAATGTTGGTAAAGTCTTGTTTACAATCTAGATACATTTATCAGTGCCTGTTGTTTTAGAGATGTTTTTGTTCTACGGATGGGTTTTTACTGTTTTGCAGGCCTGGACCATAAGGCACATTTGTGAGTAGATCTGGTTAGTATTGCAGGCTGGTGTTAACCACAACAGGCCCTAAAGCAGCAACACTGGTTGTATGTGGTGGTTAGTGGTACCTGTAGATAAAAATTATTGCTCTGCTAGGTTTGGCAAAGTTTGTGGAGCCCAAAACAATATAGGATAGTAAGTGTTATATAACGGGAATGCCTTTTACTTATAAATTGGCCTATAGTATTTTCTATTGCCAGTCTCGCCCTTTTTTCCTGGATCTTAGATGGGTATTAATGGCTAAGTCCAGCACAACAATGTGTATTGTGTCCCTATTACTGCCTCACTCCTGTCATTTTTTTTGTTTGGGATCAAATAAGTTACTGAGACCCCTTTAAAATGCTACATATACTAGATGAAAGTTCCAAAAGGAAATGTTCCTGGCCAACATGTGGCACCAAGCACAATGAGACAGAAGTGATTTTACACTAGTTGTTTACCCTAGTTGTCCTTGCCACTAGTGTACTGGGTTATACAAGAGGTGTCCATTCTGGCATATCACATTTAAGTAGACAATAGGTGGTCATACATATTGAGAATGCTCTACATGGCATGACCTTTAGGTGTCAGAGATAGGGAGATATCTGGACACACACCAGATATGTAGAGCAACAGGCAGGGAAGAGAACAGTGAAGGACCAGACCCTCTCACAGGGTAATAAACTATCTCTGTGCATTATTAACATTCTCTCCACAGCCCAAGGTACTCATTATCTCACCTTGGTAGATCAGACATGGCTCAAGCCTCTCAAATGATGCTTGGGGAGGTTGGGAGCATCTCTTGCTATTATTGGGCATTTATGACCAGGTCTTAAGTCTGTGGGCCTCTCTCCCTTGATCTTTTCCTTGGGTCTGCTGTCATCACCCATTTTGTCCTTTCAGAAATCCACTCTGCAGGTGCAACAACTAAATCAAACACATCAAGGGTTTCCAATCGTGTCTTTGTCCCTTCCTCCATTACTCCAGGGACATTGTTCAAACTTTTTTCCCAAATTCATGAATCATCTGCTTAAATAAAGGATGTTTTATATTTGCTACTGCCTAGGTTACAAACTTCAAAGTGCAGCCTGGCATTCCCATTGTTTGGGTATAAACATGTAATATAGGACAGGAACATGGCACAATTTGTGTTTGATCTGTGGACTAAAAGATGGCTGTGTACATGTTCAATGGATTCTTTGTGCCCATGTGAATTCAATCTGTCTTGGCAGGTGTGCTAATATTAAGAACAGCTTTCTCCAGGTGTACAATGGAGAGAAATTCAACAAGGCTGTTTTTCCTAGTATTTTTATAGAAGGGCTTTGGTTGACCTGTGTTGCTGTTCCCCCAGCCTTGTCCCAAGAGTGTAAATTTAAAATGTATCTAAACCAAAAAACTAAAAATGTAATATACTGCAGCTTACTATTTCAGTTTTATTTTAATTTCTTTATTTTTACCTTTTAATCTTCTGAATAACACACTTCCTGTTTCTTGGGGTGGTTACACACATTTCTCCATTGTATCTATAGAGGATGCCATGGATGTCACATCACCATTCTCCATGTATTCATTTATCCATTTAAAAAAAAGTAATTTGTATTGCATTTCTGGCAAGATCAGCAGGTATGTTCTCTACTTGCTGAAAATGTTTTAAGCCTCAAAAGTAGAAACTGAATCAGCCACCACATCTAAGGACCTGTAAGCTGCAATGTATTAAAGTTTTATTTTTGGGTTTATATATGCATTAGGTAAGTAATTGCAGGTTTTACATGTAGATGTAGATATATAGTAACGTAATAGTAATTTAGATAGAATGGTTTTCCCATTAGAAATGTTATCTTGATATTAGATTTCTATTAATAATTAGGATTCATCAGTGTAGTGGTTGTTCCAGCACACAGATCTGACTGCTAATGCAGAGGCATAGAAAGGCTTTTGCTGGACAAGCTGGATAATTGACCAGCTACCCGAATGTGGTTTTGCTTTGGCTTCTTCTGGATAATCAGCATTTGAACAGTTTTTAGCATAGATGGAACTTAATGGGCTTTGGTCTTTTTCAGCATTATTTTGTATGGTTATATGAAGAAAATTGCACTATTGTAGTCAATATCCTTCAGTAATAGTACTGTAGTCTTCTGCACCTGATGACAGCAGTGCACTTTTGGCTAAAGGTGGCCATACACTTTACAACCATCGCAAGACCTTAGTCTTGCGATGGTTGTAAAGTAATTAAAAAAACGTACGATCTGCCCATCTTGGACAGGCAGATCGTACTCTCAATCATCGCAAGCCCGTCCCCCTGAATGGCGGGCTTCCAATGACCGCAATGCTGAATGGGCAGTGTGCGCGTGCGCACACCGGCCCGTTCGGCATTTATCTCCCGAGCACCGTTCAAACCAGCCGAAAATCGTACGATTTTCGGCTGGTTTTCTAGCGTGCTCCTTAGACAAAAGACGTGCGACCGTACAGTAGAAACGGTTGCACGTCTTCGTTCACACTGCTCGATTCTCGTACGATCGCGGGATTTCCCGCGATACTCGTACGAGAATCAAGCAGTGTATGGGCACCTTTACACTGACCCATTAAGTGCATTTCTCAGTGATTTGTTTTAGCATTAGCATTAATAACCCTGTAGATTTGTATACCTTGCAGTACAGTATGTTGATGGAAGACATGTCACTGAAGGCACATTGTGTTGCTGTTACTACTGCACAAGCTGTGTGTGACCCAGTAGTCTGATTTTATGGACCGGAATGCAGAAATTGGTTCTGTCTTTGAGCCCTGCGCATTTGTTGTGTTTTTTCCTGTTGCCAAATTCATTTTATAGGCACAGATGTCAGGCTATTTATCCCATTACTGAGCTTGTTTATATGTCCTACAACATAGAGAAAGTTTTCCTTCACTGGGGCCCACTCACCTTCTGCTTCATAGACTTTCATTTAGTCAATATGAAAAGTATAGTAATTGCCAACAAATCGATGGCCAATCAACCCTTTTCATTGTTTTGGCGACCCTAAACTAACCAATCAACCATTTTCATTGTTTTGGACGCCCTAAACTAACCAATCGACTCTATCTATTGTCATTTTGACAACAAAATGACAAAAGGTGAATTCTAACCAGCGGCTTTTGGTTATTTAAAAAGTACAAATCCTGTGGGCAATGGCCCTAAGTAAACCTCCAAAAAATGATCCCCGCCCTGGCCGATATATTTTGATGAAACCGCTCATTTTTGGACATCCAAAACAATTTTAGAAGTTATTGCGCAAAGCAGAGTCACAGTATGCAATTTCAAAATGGGTGAGCAACAAAGCGTTACGGTAAATCAATGATAGCAGACCTACCCTTACCCTTAGCCATTCCACTCCTTGACATAATTACATCGACTGCAGAAACTGCGGCTCTGGGAACCCACCATGGCTACCCTTGCAGTGTGGCTTCCACATATTTTGCAAAAGTTGTGCAATTAAAACCTCTGTTTTTAACACATACTGTTAGACAAGGCAAATTATTTTGTTGCAGGCTAGCCAGTAAGTGTGCTGGGAAACATCAGTGTTTTGGATTGTTGTAAGCCCTTCTATGTGCACCTTGCTACCAAGGGTAGTTATAAATTGTGAGGCTGCCATGTATTTTTAGCTTGGCTACCCTTGGGACCAAATTTCATGGCATTTGATTGCATAATTTCTACTGAAAATAGAAACAGAGTTTAGATTGGTCGATTATATCCTTCAGCAGAGATCATGTGACCAAATGCCTAGACACTGACTGCTAAAGAATCCCAAAACAATATGAAGATAAGTATTTCTAAAGTTCTTGGAGCAGGATGGACAAGATAAACCTGAGTTTTCATGCTGTTGCTGTATGTGGAAAATACAAAGGACAATAATAATGTGTTTATATTATTTAAAATTTAATTATTTTCTTTTTAGGTCACCCACGTTTTTTCAATCAGCTTTCAACTGGACTGGACATGATTGGTTTGGCCGGAGAATGGCTGACCTCAACTGCAAATACAAATATGTAAGTTTATGTTGTTACGTTTATTTTAAAGGATATGTATTCCTTTTTATTCCCTTTTTAAACTTAGTCCCAAATAGCCCCCCAGCTCTCAACAACAAAATAGTAGACAATAAGGGGATTGAAAAGTTTCTTCTTCATGATCTTGAAGATTTTTTGAAATTCCAATGGCCAATTTAACATGCCAGTGTTCATCCAAAACATACTCACAATGATATTAGTATGGTTCTCCACAAAGTCTTTTTTTTACATGCTTTTCTGAAGTAATTCTAAAGGATTTGAAATGCGGTGTTTGAATTGGAATTGTATGGATGCTATGTACAGGACACCCCCAGGTTACCATATTACATTTAATTGTTTTGACAGTTTTTGAAATTACACTGGCTACAGATTGAAATGGAAAATTAATTTTTATTAGCAATTTTATAAACTGTACTATTTTATATGTGTAATTTTCCTTTCAAGGAAACTTTTACTGAATGGAATAAGAAGGCTGCCATTACCCTGCTAGAAAAAAAGAAAAGTTTAATGATTTGCAAAGCTGATATTGGCTTACTATGAACAGCAATGATGTGCAGAACTTTTTCACCTTCCTCGTGGGCCTTCTGAAACCTGAGGCCCTGGGCAGATGCTCAATTGGCTCTTATTATAATCCACCACAGTCAGATTGGGCTACTGTGTTCCTAACTGGATTGGAGTCAGTGTTGGCCTGAGAGTTCACAGAGTTGACAGAAACAAAATCTTGAAATTGTCCAGTTGAATAACTTTAATAAAAATGTAAAGAGACACTTCTATCATACAGGACATTGTGACAAAGTGCTTAAAGCCCCCACCCCAGTTATACTGGCATTTTCAACAATACTGCATCATTTCTGCCTGTGTTGTAGCCAGCACTGGAACCCATTGTGTCACCTGTGATGGAAGTTATGGGAAGTGGTGGCTTTACCCCTTCCAGTGTTTGGGCCTAGGGATTGGCTGATAGACCTGTGTACTGTCTAATGGGCATGTAACCCCGCAACAAATGTGATTCATATCGATTCAAACTTTTATTTCTTTTGTTTTTCGGATTTCGTATCTGAAGTTCGATTCGGTACGTTATTCAGATCCATCCCAGGTTTTGTTTCAGAGCGATCCGAATTTTCGTTTTACAATGAAGTCACATGACCTTGCCTGTAATGCAACCCCCAATAGCCCAAAAAATATCTGATTGGCCAGGGAACAGTCACATGTTAAATTTTTAGTTTCGTTTTAAACAAAATTCGTACGGATCCGAGTTTCATTAAATGGTCATTTGGATTCGTTCGCATTCGCATGCGTTCAAATTCGGATGCATCCAAATTTAATGAAATTGGTACAAATATCCATTCACAACTAAGCAAAATTTACATGTCAACTGTCTAAGGGAAGAGGTCACACAAGGCAGCAGAGGCAGGAGCCTGGTCCTGGATCAGTGGTAATGTGAAATTAACTAGGACAGGGGCCCCTTAAGGGCAAATTGTCACTATGCCCTGAATTGACAAAGTGTTTGTAGTACTTGAATTCATAAGTATAATACAATATGCATCACTTTAGGATGTATTAGGTTGTAAGCGCAGAAGTTCATATTTTACATTTAATCACTTTACAACAACTAAAACAGTGAAATATGGTGGCTCAGCGGTTACTACGGGTTACAACACATTGCATTTTTCCTTATTTATTAGCCGTGATTGTTTCTTTATCAATACCCCAGAATGAATGGATTCCAATAATAATGGTTCAGTAATAAAGCTAAATAGCTACATTAATCATAATGCACTTTTTTAAATCTGATATTGAAAACTGATTGAGTCATATGGTTTTATCACCAAATGCGATCTATGTGGCAAATGATAGAAAAGTATATTGTAACTCTCGGATACGTTTTAAGCCTGCGTGGTCAGTCAAATAAAACAGCTGGTGGCTATTTGAAATTGTATATTGATTTGTGCATGGCCTGAAAAGAAAACAAGTAAAATCTAAATATAAGGCAATTGTTTAACATTATATCTCCCTGTGAAATGCACTTGGAGCTTAAAGAGGAGACAGAGCTTGAGCTGTTAATGGATCAGTCCACCCAAAATTCATGTTTTGTTTTTTTGGTAGACACTGGAGAATTAAACCCCCTGTTTCTTAGAACTCTCAGGGACTCTATTGGTGATATTTCAGTTCTTGAGTTCCCGAGTCTACACACCTGCTGTGATAATGGTGTGGGGTTCTCACTTTTCCTGTTTGATGTTTTATTTATTTTATATTATTGAGAATGGAACATGAAGTGCTGGACAATGTAAAGGTGGCCAGGAACACACAAAACTCCCAGATAGAGAGGAGCAGAGGCAGCAATTTTGTTGTTGGAATATCAAGAACACGTATAATGGTGGCTATGTATTGTACAATCTCCATTGCACGACTTAAAGACACTTTTCTGCAGTGGCGCATTATGATAACGTGCAAGTTACCTTAATGCACGTTTTGTGTATTGCAGTTGTATTGTGTACTGTATATTCACTTTATTTTAAATAGATTTTTATTAATTTTTCCAGATATTTTGACATACATTCACGATACAGAAAAACATAGACTCAAAGAATGTATCTTGGTAATCCACCAAATAGCATAGAAAACAATAATAAAAGGGGAGAGTATAGAACACATATACTTTCCAGTGTACAAGACATACCGTTTGGGCAAACTTGTTAGCCCGTCGGGTGGGACAAATACCACGTTTTCCACGGGTCCCAGTATTTATCAAATTTAAGCAGTAGCAATTGCAAAAGGCCAAGATTCTTTCATAGTTATAATGTAGATGGACCATTTGTATGACTTGGCGAACAGTAGGAGAGTCAGTTGATTCCCAGTTTCTCGCGATCATCAATCGAGCCACCAGAAACACATGTGCAACTATCACCGGAAAGGGTGAGGGATAATGTCTATGCCCAAATTCAGCAAAGCCAATGCTGGGTCTAGTCGAACTTCCACCGCTGTGATTCGGGATATAGTTAAGAAAATATGCTGTTTATTCACTTTAAATAGCACACCAGGCAGTAAGGCAATGCAATTTTATTGCAGCACACTACAATGCATAGTAAGGCACTACCGTAGGGTGGCGACTTTATTGCCAAAAATTGTGTATGTTGCCAGACCATTCACCCATTTTAAATAATTTTAACGCAATGCAGAAAAATGCACATTTGCAGGTGTGCTTTAGGGCTCATTCACACAGGCTTGCAGTTCTGTACAGTGTGCATGCCCATAAAATGACCCGATCCCGGAAGTGACAGTTGGTGCGTGTAATTGCGCACAGCAACCTATTCTTCCCTATGGGAGGACATGGCTGCACACAATTGCATGCGGTCACACGCACACCCAAACCAGCACATCCGTGCAGGCCCATCTGAATGAGCTCTTAATGCAAAGCACCAGGACACCAAGGTGTCCAATTTTGGCAAACAAAGCAGCCAATTCATGTTTTACTTTGCAACAATCTGGTGAATATAACACATGTTGGAAATATTCTGTTCAACTAACGCCAATTGTTTTCTTTTCTATTAAGAAAAGAGAATGAGAACTTTCATCATGCACATGCAATGTCCACACATCAGTTGAGTCAGGGAGAATTGCCATGTCATTTCTATAGGCACCTTGAAGCCAATGTATTTAGGTCTGTTGGGATTTTTTTTAAAGGAATTCACAGTGTGCATTCCTTAATCTAAGCTCAAAAATATGAAACTTTATTGAGCTCCCATGAAAAAAAAAACTCCACTTGCTACAAGGATATATTGATTGAACAATTGGTAAAGTTACTTTTAGTATGGGTTACATATAATTCTAAAGTAATCTTCCTTTATATTACATTTCAATCACCCCATGCATTCCAGAGGAAATATCAAATCATGTGGAGTTCTGCCACTGGCAGCTGACATGAAAGAGAAGGAACAGAGCAGGGGGGATTAATGCATAATGCTTTCTGCAGCTGTAATGGTGACCTATTTCATGCACTGTAGTTGGATAGAGCACGTGCTTAGATTACACATTTAGTATTATAAAAAAAATCCTGTAGCTAGAGGCAACTCACCGGTGCCAGCATTGCTAAATAAAGGCAGTGAAACCATTCATCTGTTTCTACACCTTTGGTCTCTAGCAGAGGCGTAACTAGAACCTTCAGGGCCCCGGTGCACGAAACCATGAAGGGTCCCCCCAACCCCCCGCCGCCATGGCACTGTGTGGTTAACAGGACGGATGCCGAGGTCCCCAGCAAGCACGGGACCTCAGGCAGCAGCTTAAGTTTAAAAATGTTGTGCCGGTGTTCTGTCGAACGCCAACCCAGTATCTGCGTTTGCACACAGACAGGATTAAAGAGGAAACCGGCATTTATGTACAAAGTATTTGTTTGTAATGGTTAATTGTGACCGGTAATAATATGCCGTCCCTGGCAGTAAATGATGGATGGAATATTATTAACGGTCACAATTAACAATTTAAACTAAATACGTTGTAAGTAAATGCCTGTTCCCTCAATAATACTGGTCTGTGTGCAAGCGCAGATGCTGAGGTCTGCAAATTCGACTACGTCGGTTTTCTCAACAGAACACTGGTATCTGCGTTTAGTATCGGGGCATTTTCACGAGTACGAGTACTTGTGAAAATGCCCAGTATTGGCACTGGTGCATCCCTACTTGAAATTATAATGTATTGCTGGGACTTGTAGTCCTGCATAGTTGGTGCTATAAGACTATTGACAGCCTCTCCATCCCCACCGCACAGCCGCCCGTACATGCGGCGGGTGGCTGAGCAGCCGGGAAGGACCGGCACGATCTCGGGGGGGCCCTCTTCTTCCTTGCTAGGCCCCCCCAACAGGCGGAATGTGAGTGCCCGGTCGCAATTGCAACCCTGGTAGTTCCGCCAGTGGTCTCTAGCTGGCTGGACCATTGATGAATGATTTGATAATGCCACTCCATTGCAAACTGAAACACGAAGAATGGTCTGGCCAGCAAGGTAAAAAAAGATGCTGTAGAAACAGGTCAGTGGCTTCTTTGTCCTCTATAGCAACTGGTGAGTTGCCACCAATGACAGGATAACTAGTGCATTGCAGGCCTTTGGCCTAGAGACCGGCTTCACTTCTATGCATTGTCAAAGTGTGTTGTACAACATGCATTTGACTGTTTTGTTAGCACAAAACAGTACTCTGTGTGGAGCATTGACATCCGTGTAGAATCAGGGCTATCCCTATGGTTTTTGCCACCTGAGGACATTTCTTTCTGGGGGGAAATGGGGGGGTGTTACAGGTAAAGGTCACTGGTTAACTTGTCATGCGTTGTGGCTGGCGCAGTGGATGCCAGACTGGGCTGTCATCAGCTCTGTCCGGCTTCCTGCCTAGCTCACTGACGTCACTGGTTGCCAGGTGCTCGGCAGGATGCAAGCCAGAGCATCCCGCTCAGCCCTAGGCAACCTGTGACGTCAGTGAGCAGGAAAGGACGCCAGGCAGAGCGTTACAGGTTGCTAAGAGCTCTAAGCAACCTGGGTCGCTGTGGCTGCCCCCCTGCCGCTCCCCAATGGCATGCCACCTGAGGCAGCCACCTCACGCTACCTCATTATAGGGATGACCCTGTGTACAATTGCATCCCTAAGCACAAGTACAATAGGTGATAATGAAATAGCAATTTAGAGCATCAAACCACATGTCATGCATTGTGGTACGCCGCATTAAAAAAGGTGCAGGTGTAGTCTTCCTTTTATTACCATGCATTGGCAGCCCATTCCTGATGAATGTCACTCAAAGCATAAACCAAAAGAGGAGCGTTGGACCAAATTTATAAAGGAGTTCAAAACAGCTTTAATGATCCATAAAATAACATCCAACACGTTTCGGGGGGTAGTGAGTTTTGCCCCCGAAACATGTCGGATGTTATTTGAAGCTGTTTTGGACTTCTTTAAGAATTTGGTCTGGCGCTCCTCATAGTTCTCATAGTTCTAGCCGACCTGTGACAATGAGACTGTCACAGGTCGGCTCAGTAGATCGGGAGGTGAGCGAACACATACCAGGTTCGCTTACCTCTCAATCCTGTCACGGCTCTCTGCCATGACAGGGGGAGGGGCTGGATTCCCCTCTCCCAGCTCCGATCTGCCAGCGCTGACTGGTGGAACGGACGGGGGAGGGGGCGGGTACAGCTGGCTCTGCCTCTAGATAGGCAGAGCCAGCTGTCACTCACGCAGCTGGGCGGATCCCGTCATCTACGTCGGGATCCGCCCCGGCTGCGGCGTCTCAGTATACCGCGAGCTGCAGCTCGCGGTATACTGAGCTTAGGGTAACGGGAGGACGCTAGTTTGTGTCCTCCCGTTACCCTAAGGAGAACTATGGGGAAAACACTGACCCCATAGTTCTCCTTTTAAGCTTTAAGTGACATTCTTGGGTACTCATTGGAGGGTAGCCCTGTTTCCATGTAAGCCACCTAAGCAAAGCCAATGAGCTCACTGAATGACTGTTGTTCACATTCACTGTTTATGAATAAACAAGTACCAGCGCCTCTTGGATGTATCCCTAAATGAATGGATTGCCTTAATGCAACACATATTAACATGCAAAATACCACACAATAAAGTGCATGTGGTAGTGCAATGGAATGTATACTTCAGGTGTGAGGGGAGCCAGAAAGTTTCACAATTTTAGGGACAGACTTGAAAAGGAATAATGTAATCTAAGAGAAGTTTTTATGGTAAAACAGCTATGTTAAAAAGGAGATCAATAGATACATGTGCAAAGAAAATGCTTTACAGGCAATGGCCATTATGACTAGTAGTAGGTTTTCCAATTGTGACTGGGCCGTCTCTTTAAATACACTCGAAAATTTCTCTAGGCTTGCATTGTTTTCTAAATGTAGTGATGCACATAAAGGAGATTATTAAAGTAGATGATTGTATCCATTTTAGATGATCTAGCTAATTGTCTGCTTCTCTTTTCCTCTATTCATTTGACAAAAGTGCCATCCTAATAAGAAAACAAGACCGAATTCTTGTCGGCCATTAGTACACTGCACTATACTCCTAAATTAAACTAATTAATAATCATATTGATTGTTTTACCTCACTTTTAAAGATGGATTGCAAATGTACAGGTTGATCGCATTAGATCTATGACATCTCTCAGTCACTGTGAAAGTCCTTACCTAAGACCTTACCATGTATGGAGCCTTTCCTCTTCATTAGATGGACATTTAGGCTGGATACATGTCTTTTTGTTTTTGTCACGGATAATTAAAAAAAAAGTCATCATCTATAATTACTCCTGACAGATATCGACTGAACGAAACTGTAAAAACAAAGTTGTCCTTGGGGGTTAGTAGATGGCGGACACTACATGAATAATTGCATTTGATGTTTTTTTTTTATTAACTGCATTCAATAGTTTTAATTAGATTTGGGCGACTCATTACGCAAAACCTTAACCCTTGTGGTGTCAACTCTACTCCACAGCGTGCCATTTTCGGGAAGGGGCTTCCCATTTTGGTCCTATGAATTAATCACTGTATTGGTGGGACTTACATTTTCTGAACAGCTGGAGGATTGCAGGTTGTTTTTCTCCAACTTTCTACTTTGTTTCACAAATAGAACAAAAGGGGACACACTTCATTCAAGCCCCACAGTAAGAAGTGACAGATCTTAAATCGCCGTTGTTGTGAATATAGATGTTTTCACCAATTATTTCAGGATAAAAATGGGTTAATGGAGATCTTTCTATAGCAAACGCTGATATTCATGTTTGTGATGACATCATTGCGGTAGCAAATAACATTAAAGTTTGCAGGTACCTTATTGCAGAAAGGCCATTTAATTTGCTATGGAATTTTCTATATCATTATCATTTATTTTCAATGTAAATTCAGAAATGTTATCATTTCAAGTTTGTTATATGCAGCAGCAAAGACCTTTCTTATTAAATGATATAGATCTTACCTTGTTCCATTCTGTGTATTTTGTCATTGAAGGTTTACCTATGAAATTGCTCCAGTGTTCGTCCTGATGGAACAAATAACACTAAGGAAAATGAGAGAAATAATTGGCTGGTCTGGAAAGGATGGAGATGGCATTTTTTCCCCAGGTAAGTTTCGTGAACGGCTCTAATGCCATGAAAAGTAATGGGGATTTTATTTCCAATATGAACTGCACATGGAATGCTTTCAAGCACAAAATGTAAGGGTAATAAAAATGAGGCTAAAAGGCATGAATTCAACAGAACTGGAAAGCTCTGACATAAATACGCCTAAGACACTCATACTGACATCTAGAGAGATGTGAAAATGGCAAGGTCTTTATACATACATATGGTGCCCCAAAGTGGCTTTTTAAGTCCTTGCCCTCAAGGAGCTTACAGTCTAAGGTCCCCATGTCACATACACACACATACTAGGGCAAGTTAGGACATGAGCCAATTAACTTACCAGAGTCTATATGTGTTTAGAGCACATTTCTAAATGTATATAAAGGTATGTAACTGATTTTCAATACAATCATTCAGACTTTGAATTGCCTACATTCAGCTTAGCTGCATTTAGAGAACATAGAATCCTGTGCATCCAGGATCCATATTGGAACTTTAAAGGAAAACTATGAGGTGAGTGATTTTCACTCAACCTCATAGTTCGAGCCGACGTGTGACAATGAAACTGTCACACGTCGGCTCAATAGATCGCGAAGTGAGCGAACACATACTGTCGCTTGCTCACTTCCCGATCATGTCCCCACAGAGAGCAGTGACTGTCACTCACGACTCCGTGCAGGGATTCCCCCGCTTCTCGCTCCAATCCTCCAGCGCTGACTGGAGGAACGTACGGGGGAGGGGGCGGGCACAGCTATCTCTGCCTCTAGATAGGCAGAGCCAGCTGTCACTCACCCAGCTAGGTGGATCTCGACAGTATTGTCGGGATCCGTCCCGGCTGTGGCGGCCTCAGTAAACACTTACCCCATAGTTCTCCTTTAAATGTGGCTAAACTTATGTACTGTATATGTAAACACATATAAATGTAGCTTTAGCCAGGAACATCTAAACCAAGAAAAAAAGTGATATACATCCCAGATAACTTATTTTCACTTTTCTAGTTTTCAGTGCCAGTGTGAATGAGGCCTAATAGGAAACTAGAGTATCCTGTAGGAAACTCACACAAGCACAGGGGGAACATGCAAATTCCATGCAGATAGTGCTCCAGTGCTTACCACTGAACCACAGTGCTGCCCTATCCCCTCAAAAGCTCTGCAAGATCTGCACTTGGTTCTTATTTTTCTGTTGTGGACTGAAACAAAATGCATGTTTGTGGACTGTAATCACCGGAAATAGTGTCAGCACTGCCCTGTTGTTTTAATTAAACTATGGCATCCCTCCCACTTTCCACAACATAGGGACAAATTGTTCTGTAGTCCATGATAAGAGCTAGTAGGAATGTCGGAATGCAATAGCAGGTAAAGGAGCTTTATTTTTTATAGGTATGTTTATATTGTGCCAACAATTTTACAAAGTGCTTTACAAACCGTACATTCACATAGGTCCCTGACCTCAAGGAGCTTACAATCTAAGGTCCCTATCTCACATGCATGCATACTAGGGTCAATCTAGCCAATTAACCTACCAGCATGTCTTTGTAGCGTGGGAGGAAACCGGAGTACCCAGAGGAAAACCACGCAAGCACAGGGAAGACAAGCAAAATCCATGCAGATAGTGTCCTGACCAAAATTCAAACCAGGGTCCCCTGTGCTGAAAGGCACTAACTGCTAAGCCACTGTGCTGCCACTCCATCTGTGGATGGAGGAATCCGTTGGCCAGCTTAATTCTTGTGTCCCCCCCAGTTTTCTTCCAAGTGCTTCCCAAACAGAGGATTTACCCTTGCCAGCAGGCATGCAGGCATCTGGACCTTGCCTGGGCATGTAGGCATGTAGACCTTCTAAGGCATGTAGACCTTTTGTGTGCAATACACAAACACATCAATGGCTCCAGAAATGTTAATCTCGCATTTAGTTTGGGATGAAAATGTGTTTGCTTTAGGCAGGTGCAGATTCCCTATGAAACTTCATCAAATACATAATAAACATGATGCAGCATGAATATCATTGAAGACATTTACAGTACATAAATGTGTGCTTGTCTTTAGGATTCCTAGCATTGTTCCAATATGTTTACTTACCTCAATAATAATGCGACTGCGACTGCATTCCAGCTGTGTACCTTGACTATAGGGATTACCTGGAAACTATATGTATAGATCATTTCAAAATTATACTTTATGGAGACAGTATTTTATAAGAATCTAAATGGTAATATACAGTATATCTGTTGAATATCTCAAGAGAAAGCTCATTTTAGAATGTTGCTTTGTGATTGATTTACATTAGACATGTGCACCAGCAACAAATTCATTTAGTTACGTTTCGTTTTGATTCGGATTTTGAGTAATTTTTCGTTTTTCGAGATTCAGGTCCAAAAGTCAATGCGTTTCAATATTCAGATTTAGACAAAATTCGTTAGCAGTAGTCTGAACGAATGGTCATGTCGTTTTCGTTTCGTTCGTTGAAGCACATGGACTTTGGAGGGGAAAAAATGTTTTCTCTCAAATGTCACTTTGCTGCAACGAAATTTCGTCCAACAAACGGATTTTCGTTCAGACTACCGCTAACGAATTTCGGAATCTGAAATTCTGATTCGTTTGCATTGGTTATATCTGTAATTCGGAATTCGGATACATCCGAATCTCCGAATTTCCGAAATTTCGTCCGAATTTCGATTCGGAACGAAACGAATTGCACATGTCTAATTTATATGCTATGTTCTTATCTTAGGAGGTGCAATATCCAACATGTACAGTATCATGGCTGCCCGCTACAAATACTTCCCAGAAGTGAAAACCAAAGGAATGGCTGCTGTCCCCAAACTAATCATCTTTACCTCAGAACAGGTAAGTTCATACTAACTGAATCAGGTTCCTGAAAATATTGGACATAAGGAGACAATACTTCAACATGTCATGACTTTTATAGCACTATCAAAGTCTTAAAGGAGAATTATGAGGCAAGTGATTTTCACTCAACCTCATAGTTCGAGCCGACGTGTGACAATGAAACTGTCACAAGTCGGCTCTATAGATTGGGAAGTGAGCGAACAAATACCGTCGCTCGCTCACTTCTCGATCCTGTCCCTGCAGAGAGCCGTGACTGTCACTCACGGCTCCCTGCAGGGATTCCCCCCTCCCCGCTCCGATCCTCCAGGGCTCACTGGCGGAACGGATGGGGGAGGGGGCGGGTACAGCTGGCTCTGCCTCTAGATAGGCAGAGCCAGCTGTCAATCACGCAGCTGGGTGGATCTCGACAGTAATGTCGGGATAAGTCCCGGTTGCGGCGTTCTCAGTATACCGCGAGCTGTAGCTCACGGTATACTGAGCTTTGGGTCACGGGAGGAGGTTAGTATATGTCCTCCCGTGACCCTTAGGAGAACTATGGGGAAAAACACTTACCCCATAGTTCTCCTTTAAGCTCTGAAACTAGTGGAAATTCTGCAAAATGAATAAGATCACTTTAAATAGAGGTGTCATTGGAGGATTGGGAAGGGTTTTGTGGAATTTCACTTAAGCTGGCCATACACATATAGATTATCTGCAGCTTTTCTGTGGTCAGATGGAAAAAGAGCAACTGATTCCTCCATCTACGCTAAACTGTGTGGATGGAGGAATCTCCCACTGGGCCAAGCTTCAGTATCTTCCTGGTCCGTCCCGCTGGCTGTCAAAATACCTGAACAATCTGATTGGATGCAGGCATTTTTCAGGTGTTTTGACAGCCAGCTGGGCCGACTAGCAAGATACTGAAGCTTGGCCCAGAGGGAGATTCCTCCATCCACACAGTTTAGCGTAGATGGAGGAATCTGTTGCACTTTTTCCATCTGACCATAGAGAATCTGCAGAAAATCTATAGGTGTATGGCCAGCTTTAGATACCTAGCGAAATTGTTACACAATGCTTTACAAAATACACAAAACCATGGGGACATGAGTCCCTATAAGAGCTCACAATCTAATACCCTTCCATTAAGGTTTACATTTTTGTCAGGTCACGTTGAAGCTAGTAGTATTTAGTCAATGAACTGCACTTGTTCTGTAATGTTGGAGATATCTCACCACTTATCTAAGGGGTATATTTACCATTCACTGGGCTGCTTGTCCTGCGAATATCTGTTAATGTCCGTTCTTGGCGATAATATGCCAAAATGTATGTTCTTAGTTTCTTTACAAGTAGAATTCATTTTCAAATGTTTTCATGTAATATCACATTATGACCATGAGATGGAGCTAAAGGATGATAGGAAATACATTCGCTAATGAATGTTTGTTTTGGCATAAATCTGAAACAAACGAACATTCACAGTTTGAACAGCATTGCAAAAAGTTTACATATATACACCCCTTAGTGTCTTTCTCAGTCCAAGAAACTAAACAAGTCAAGTTAAGTGTGACAAACTATTACTAGCTAATGCCCTTATGAAGTCACTCGCACTGGGACTGAAATTTCCAAAACATCTCCGAAAACATTTCCGAAACATCCAAAACTGTGCATTGGAATTGGTGAGAAGTGTTTCAGTGAGGACACTTGTCATGGTGACAACTGTCTATGAGGGGATTGCCCTCACTTGAAAGAGATTTCTTGCTTCCTATGTTGTCTACGAAACAGAAAGTGAAGGGAAACCTCCCAATGAGTGACAAAATAAACATTGACAGGGGTTTTATCCCTTTCCTACTCTCTTCAAAACTGAAATGTTTTTTGGCATTAAATAGACTATACATAATGAGAAAATATACATACAAAACGCTATACATTCCCTTTAATTGTGGTCTGACCTTCTGATTGAATACTGGGGGTTATGCATCCCAAACAGACACAAACCTGCATGGTAACTACATTAAGGGTCCCTTTTCAGCCCATGGCATGCATGCCTTACCTGTAATGTGTTTCTGATCACAATTTCACTAAACGTATGGTGAACATTATATTGTAATAGTTTTACCTCTAGGTTTCATTCCTGGGGTAAGCTTCTTTCCTGTCCTTTTCTTAGCAGTTACACTGCTTGACTCTTTCTAAATATACATTATTTCTCTCATCCCAGAGTCACTACTCTATGAAGAAAGCTGGAGCTGCACTAGGATTCGGGACAGAGAATGTCATCCTGGTGAAATGCAATGAGAGGTAAGTAACTCTGAAAATGACGTCTGAGTAAATGTAATGTCATGAAAGATATATGTCATTGCGGCTTTCCTTCTGAAAATGCCAGTTGTCTGGCTGGTATTCTGGACACCCCCTCACAGACTTCAATACTTTCTGAGTCACGAACATGTAAGTCAGAAATGTCAAAGCAAGTCAGAAGACCTTATCTGCATACTTGCTCCGGATCAGTGACTGAAAGTACTGAAGAAAGAGAGAAATCATTATAACCAGGCAACCTCCATGTTTCAATTCTGCTTTTATTTAAAGCATAAAATAAGGGACAAATCCCTACATGGTTGTTTGAATGTACATGCTATTCTGACTCTGATTGTTGTATTAGCGATGTATCCCTTGCTGAGACCTCTATGCCTGGCCTGTATAAGCAGATATAATCACAGCGGACAATCCTTATCAGATAGCTGAACTCACCAAATACCTTTTCCATCCACAAAGGTGCTTTATTCTGTACATAAGGTTACAGCAGGCAACAGGATACAGCAGATGAATGAATTGGCAGTATTTAAGGCGGTCAAAGATGATAATGTTTCCAAGCATGCAATGCAGATTAACATGTGGTCCTGTTACAAGCAGCCATGACACAGGAAGTGAATACTGAAGTCAGCGCTGGCGGATCGGAGCGGGGAGGGGGGAATCCAGCCCCTCCCCTGTCACGGCAGAGAGCTGTGACAGGATCGAGAGGTGAGCGAACACCGGTATGTGTTCGCTCACCTCCCGATCTACGGAGCCGACCTGTGACAGTCTCATTGTCACAGGTCGGCTAGAACTATGAGGTGAGTGAAAAGAAATCACCTCATAGTTCTCCCTTAAGGAAAATAAACTATATAAATTCTCATTTAACATTAATGTGAATATTGACTGTGGCTGTGAATACAACTATTGTGGCAGCACACATGCGCTTCTTCTGAATTCAGTACAAACGTGTGTAAACGCTAGTGCAGTTTTCATGTGTTACCCTTGATTTTAAAGGACAACGCATGTGCCTAATAGCAGAGAGATGTGAATCTGGCCTAAGTGGTTGACTGTCTATTAATCCTACCAGAGGACTTTCTAGTGCAGGGGTAGGCAAACTCCATCCATCCAGCTGTGGTACAACTACGAAACCCATAAGGCAGTGCAAGACTTTGACAGCCATAAACATGACTACCAGAAGCACAAGCACAATGGGATCTGGAGGACCAGAGTTTGCCTACCTCTGCGTCTTAATAACAAATGTTTCAGTACAATATCCATGGCACACAGGCTAGGTGAATGAATTTAATATAATTATAAAAAAATTGAATTTAAGGTTATTGTTTATTGATAAAATATGTTATTTGCAGGTAATATTATGAACTTTGTATACATTCTATTGTAATCCCCCTCCCTTTTAGATTGTAAGCCCTCACGGGCAGGGCCCTCCTTGCCATCTTGTCTTTTGAATTGTATTGTGATTGTAATGTCTTCCTTATATTGTAAAGTGCTGCGCAAACTGTTGGCCCTATATAAATCCTGTATAATAATAATAATAAGCAGTAATAGGAGTCTTCCACTTCAAGGGCCCCTTCACATCTCCATGTGGTGTTTTACTACATGCGCGTTAATATTCTGTGGGTTGCAGCAAGAATATGGTGTTGTTACAAACAGCATCCAGCTATCTTCTAGCTGTTGTCAATATGAAAGTATAACCAAGCAGTTGACATTGAATTGTGCAACATCTCCATTTTCCATATACAGTATTTTAGTTTTATAGGATATCCATGTATACCATGGGACTGGGAAGCATTAGAGAATAAAGATTCCCTATATTTGTTCTAATTCTACATGATTTAGCCATTTAAATGTATTTAAGGGGGTAAAATATTGTTTATTGTAGTGAGGTAGGGGCTTCACACTGCCATGTGTCACATCACTAATGGCCTGTATAAAAAGCCCTATTAAATAGCATTTTCTGCAGCTGATCTTCTCCTTCTCTGTTTCATTTCACACCTGACAATTTCCACTATAATTACAGAGGAAAGCTCATTCCTGCTGACTTGGAGGCCAAAATCCTTGAAACGAAACAAAAGGTTGGTAAAAATTAGTGAAATTACTGATGCCAATTGGAGATAGAGTATATTGGGAAGTGGAGTAGGGGGAGAAATCACCATTTTGGGGTTTATATATTAAAACTGGATAAAAACATTTAGCACATACAGAATTGTTGCCCACAGTAATAATTTGGTATTCCGTGACACTAAACTCAGGAGTCAAGTCTTAAAAATTTATTCAAGCACCTTAACTAGTAACAAAAATGTATCTTATTTGTGTATCACTCGGCTGTAGATCCTCAAATTAACTCTGAATTGATACTATTATGTTATCTTGCGCCAAAAAGAAAAAACTTTCTTTGCTGCAAGCACTCAATGCATTCATTGTCAAAAGATCAAACAATATGAAAGCAGTGCCGCGTGTTCAATTCTTTCCTCCAACATTTACAAATAAATGTGAAATGCAAACAGTGAATCAACGCTTTTTTTCTTCCATACATATACTGTATCAAATTAATTGTGATCAATCAACATCATAATAAAAACACATTTTGTGAGTCCGTGTCCCAAATATGTATGCTATCCTTTATAGTGCAACAATAAGAGGTTTCCACCATCATTCACAATTTTGATTATAGTGTTGATTCACTGTTTGCATTTCACATTTATTTGTAAATGTTGGAGGAAAGAGTTTGACAGCACGGCACTGCTTTCATATAATTTTATCTCTGAATTCATGCTGACACTGTCCTTCCTTCTGGAGGGGGTCTACTTTTTCTGTGTGTGTTGTAAACCCAGATAGCAGGGATAACTTGCTACAATCTTGTGGCAGGGTTAAATTGTAATTCTTGTTAACTTGCTGCACACATTCCTGGCAAGTTGTAGACTTGCAGAAGCACGAGTTCTAGTTGACACTTTTTGAATTTGTAGCAAATTTGCTTGGCAAGTCTACAGCAAGAGTCCTGCAGGTCTTAAGGTGCCCATACACTTTGCCATTATCGTAAGATAATCGCGGGAAAACCCGCAATCGTACGATAATCGCAAGGTGTATGGAAGGCATGCGACCGTTTATACTGTATGGTCGCATGTCTTTTGTCAAACAAACATGCTAGCAAACCCGCCAAGAATCGTACGATTGTCGGCGGGTTAGTGGCGTGCTCGTTCGACACTGCACGTTCAGCATTGCGGTCATCGGAAGCCTGCCCCTCAGCGGGGCGGGCTTTCGATGATCGCAAGTACGATCTGCCTGTCCAAGTTGGGCAGATCGTACAAGCTTTTAATTAGCTTACAACTATCGCAAGACAAAAGTCTTGCGGTGGTTGTAAGGTGTATGGGCACCTTTAGCAAGAGCTCTGCAAGTGTACAGCACTTTTGAAAAACACCTTGATCTGGAGACTTGCAATGCAGACTTTCTGTAATTGTGCAACAAAATTGTGAAGCTTGGCAAGTCTGCAATAGTTTAGCAAGTCATTTTTAAACTTGCAGCTCAATTGCTTGCTATCTGGGAAGTAGCCACCGCTCCAAGCTCGCTCCTGTGATGGACTACAATCATACACAGGGACCATGGGGTACAAAAGTAGCCCCCTCCAGAAGGAAGGACAGTGTCAGCACCAATTCAGAGATGATTTGAGGATCCACAGCCGAGTAATACATTTTTGTTAATAGTTAAGGTACTTGAATGTATTTTTAAGATTTAACACCTGAGTTTAGTGTCACTTTACAATAAAAAATAAAACTTGATTGGTTGATATGGAAAACAACTTAATTTTTCTGCTCATTTTTTGTCTCCAAATTTTATGGCAGACCATTGTCCCCCCTCCTACCAGTAATTAGTTCAGGCCCCTTTCAGACGGGTGTTTTGTTGAAGTTTGAGTGAATCAAGAAAATACCACATTATGGCCATTAGAAGGAGTGGAGGATCCTAGAAAATAAACATTTTAGGCCTCATTCACACTGAGCGACATGAAAATCACGCGATTTTCGGCGCGATGGTATATGTGCGATACTGCGTGAGTTGTCACGCTACGTCGCGGAACTTTTTCCTATTGGGCTGTATGCAATCAGGAGCAAAATCGCTCAAAATCCGCAGAAAAAAGGGTCATGTAGGAGCGACAGCTACAGCGATGAGCTACAGGCGATAGTGAGCTGCGAGATGTGAACAGCTCCATTGAAATACATTGGAGAAGCTACATAGAGCGATATCGCGTGGAAATATGAGCGATATCGCTGCAAAAATCGCGCAATAAATCGCTCAGTGTGAATGGGGCCTAAAACAACATTATACGTTCAGGTTTTTTAAAAACTTTTCTTCATTATGGGGACCAGACATGCTAAAATAAAAAACTATTATTATTTTATTATTTGTTTTAATTAGCTTGTCTTTCTCTAGTGGTATCCAGACTGCTAGTGCCACTTCCCCTGTACAGGTCCCTCCATCAGCTAGCCGACTGCTGTGAAGGCACAGGTATGTGCACGGTCATGGCTGTGCCCGCACCAAGCTGTGTGCGTCCATAGACATGCGGCCTGCCACACCCCCACCCTTGCAGTCACAGCTTGACTGACGGCAGAAGGAGCCTATGGCTCTCTGCCCTCAGTACCTCCCTCGCAACTAGGAAGTTTGGGGAAACCCAAGTATCGTTGCAGTGGAGGAGATGAGAGACTGCAGGTAAGTGTGGGCGGGGATGTTAAAAAAGTGCAGAGAATGCATTAAGGGAAAAAACACCCAGCCCTTAATACTACTTTAATTCCTGTGATCCTCATTTCAATCTGGTGGTCATAATGTGGTATTTTCCTGATATTACATGTGACTGAAAAGAAAATATACTAATAACATTGGTTTTTACGCCATTCATACAAAACGGATGGACATGCAGTTTCGCACGTAGAATTGCTCTGCACATTTAACACCCCAACAATTGTTGAGAAGTGAGATCTTTTAGAATCCAAGTTAACTCTTTGAGGGGAGTTTTATTCATCTTGATATTGCAGTTTATGTCTTAAAAGTGCGGTGCTTTGGCAACTACTTTTTAAGGTTGTTAGATTTTTGCTGTATATCTGCTACATGTTTCAACAAAAAAAAGCTGTGTATGTTTTATATATGCATTTAGTGGTGCAAGCAATATTTGTGCAGGGATCTTTATGTACAGTACATACCTCTTCAGCCCTAGGTTAGGATTAGCCATTCGTCATTGTTGAGGAGAGATGACATGTATAAATGACATGTATACTTACATCCCTCTGGTGTATTTTATAGGGACATGTCCCACTTTATGTCAATGCTACTGCTGGGACCACAGTTTACGGAGCATTTGACCCGATACATGAAATTGCAGATTTATGTGAGAAGTACAACCTTTGGCTTCATGTGGATGTGAGTACAAGTCGCACAGTGTTCTAATTCATTGGAAGTCCTCTTATCAGTTATGGTTGCCTGACCTGTATTCTTTTTATTGGTACAGGCTGCATGGGGAGGAGGACTACTCATGTCTAGGAAGCATCGCCACAAATTAAATGGAATAGAAAGGTAAGTCAGAAGTTATGAATATACCTGCATTTGTCTTAGTACCAATTACCGTGTTTCCCCGAAAATAAGACACTGTCTTATATATTTTTTTTGGCTCAAAAAAACACACTAGGTCTTATTTTCGGTGTAGGTCTTATTTTTTTTTTTTTTACAAAAATCCAAAGTTAACGCAAATCCAAATGAAATAATCCAAAATGGCAAAGTTAAGAATGGGGTGATCATGGCAATCAGGGGAGCCGTACCTTTCCAATCGCAGACCAGAATGATCGAAACGCACTTTCACTATTGATTCCTCACAGTCGAAGTGCATTTGGTATCACTCCGCCTGTGACAGGAGCCAGCGCTATTGAAGAAGCATCACCTTATGCGGCACTGCTCCCTCTGCTGCCGCCTCGCTTCCTCTGGCTTCATTGGCACCGCTGATTCTCTCCCGTGGCTCTTCAAGTTCCCCTTTATGCCACCACCGGCCCTGGGAATGGTCACAACTAGGTCTTATTTTTGGGGGTAGGTCTTATATTTTAGCAATTCCCAAAAATAGTACTAGGTCTTATTTTCGGGGTAGGTTTTATTTTAGGGGAAACAGGGTATACTTGTTAGTGTCATTTAAATGAGTGTAATTAAAATTAGTGTAATTTAACTACGTTTTCCTTATGAGCCACCTGCCATTTGCCCCCCTTGACAGCATGTAGACAGAGAAGACGGGAGTGTGACATTTTATCATGCCTGCTCTAAGACAGGACTAAATTAAATGAACAAAAAGGAAATAATGGCAAAACAACCTTAGTTAAGGGGTGTATGGTTATATCTGGAGTCTTGAGCCTGGTGGGAATCTGTACTAAAATACTATTGTACTACTAAAGAGGTCTGAGGCCCTTCACACATTTTCTGTATCAAAGGAGACTTCTGAAGGCCCAAATTATAATGAGGGGTCATAAGATGTAGAGAAACAAGGTGCACAAGCTCAAACTACATCATTATGGACACATAGCTATAATGACATCAAAGCTGTTTAGGGTCCTTGGCAATAAAAGCTTAATTCCAGAAATCTTGCATTAATTATAGTTGACTTCCATTTCATCATATATTTTAAAAACTGCTTCCAACCTTTCCCATGAAGTAACACAGAGCTCCCATCCCCAGCTTAATGTCCATGTTGCATGTCTCTTGAAGATGCATTTAGTTTCAGCCTGTGGCTACAGCCCCGCCTGTGGGTGAAATTTGGAATTGCAGATAGCCCAGTCAACCTGAGACAGATAATATTCCCCTAGCTGAGTGTTAACAGAATTCATTCAATCCCACTTCTGCTTACCGGGCAGTGAAACAAAAGCAGTGGCTATAATAAAATAATTGTAATCTCCTTTTAACATTTTGTGGTCATTGAAATGCATACATAAGTAAATCTGCTTCCCTGAAGCACATACAGTGAATAGGCATATCTCTGTTCCCTACTTGTCCGTCATCAGTGATCAAGCACTTTAGTGTTTCCTCTAGAAGATGTGATGCAGGTCATTTTTTGTAAGGGATCTGTTAACATGGACAGAGTGCAGGACATTGTAGTGCCTCTATTTCTCTATAACGAGAGAAAACTGTCATGTGTAATATCACTCTTCTCATTAGCATGTATTGATTAGACAGTAGCCGACGAACCAGAGTTCCTGCCTTGCCCTTTTTCCATTGCTTGCGGACAAGGCACTGTGACATGACCTGTTTACTTGCCCCACTGAAATTTGACAAAAACGTCAGTAAAAATAAGGCTGTGGAATTCAAAAATGAGAGAACATCTATTGCTATAACCATCAAAGGGTCTGTTGTAGCAGAGCAGGAGCCCTGCAGGCAAGGGACAAACAGAACATGCTGTGCTGTGTTATTTAAGACACACACATTGTATATTCATTTACAAATCATGATTTTATTCTGCAAGAGCCCTTAATCTACACAGAGGATAAAAACGTGACTGTGCAAGGGAAATATTCTTCTAAATGATACCAAAAGGAAGTAAAAACTCAGTTGGTCTAGTTTATTTTTAATGTTGACTAATAACATAGGGGGTTATTCACTTAGCTGCCGAAAGCAGCATGGAGATCGGTCGCCTAAGGGGTGGGCAACTCTGGCCCTCCAGGTGTTGTGGGACTACTACTGTATAATAAAGGACTCATATGTACTCATATTATATGTACCTATATCTCTTCTATAGAGCTGACTCTGTCACCTGGAATCCTCACAAAATGATGGGTGCATTACTTCAATGTTCTGCAATCCTCCTAAAGGAAAAGGTAAAATGCTAAATGTTATGAAATAGTGGTGACTTGTAACACATTTTAAATATCGCTGCTATACTCCTTTTTCACAAATAAAATTAGGTCCTTAAACCAGCCAATGGTGCTGAGTGTATCTGATTTTTGTCATGGCATTCATACTATTCTGGAAAGCTCTGTATCTGAAACTGAACAAATGCAGATTAGTGTGTCCACTGGTTCATGTGTCCCCCTGCCTGCGAGCCCTCTACAGCCTCACCCGCACACAACGCAACACCGGAAGGTTGTATCATTTGTCAAGAGGCTGCAGTCCTGCCCTGGAGCATGAATAATTAAAGATCTGTCAGCACCAACATCACATTAGGTATTCAGAACAAGCATTGTGAAATACATAAAAAGGCTTTGTTGTTACGCTCCAAAATATTTTCTTACTTTTAAAAAGACTGCATATCCCTGCCTCTTCTGAGTGGCAGCTTCTGCTGTTTTTTGTGCTTTTGGGTCATCTTATTTCGGGTCATCTCCCACAATGCTATATCCATATGTCACCTGCAGATGGGCTCCAGGCTGTATGAGAGGCTGGCAAGGTATAGAGGTTGGTGGGGGGACTATAGGGATGAGGGTGAGGCTGTGAGGGAGTAGTGAAAATAAACAATGTACTACTTACTGAGCACAGTGCTTCTGCATCTTTGACTACCATGGGAGACATTAGAAGGGCAGAATGCTTTAAGCCTACATTAAAAAAAATAGTCAGTCAGCAACTGCTAAGATAAACACTTTGATCCTCAGTCCTGAATACTCAGTCCCCTCGTCACATCAGGAGCCCACCTTTACGTCAGGAGACCCCTTCACATCATAGTCCCCCTTCACATCAGGACTCCTACCTTAACATTACGACTCCCCCCTTCACATCAGAGACTCCCTTCCCATCAGAACTGCCCTCTTCACATCAGGCGTCCCCCTTTTACATCAGGAGTCTCCCTTTCACATCGGAGTCCCTCCTTCACATCACAGTCCCCCCTTCACATCATAGTCCTCCCTTTAAATCAGAGCCCCCACGCCCCCTTAACATCATATTCCTTTCTTCACATGAGAGCCCCTCTTTCACATCAAGAGCCCCTCTTTCACATCAGACTCTTCCCTTCACATCAGACTCCCCCTTCACAAAAGAGGCTATGCTACCGATGAGAGGGTCATACAGCATGATTGGTTGTGGGAGGGGGGAGACCAAAGGCAGCATCTTCTGACCTGTAGCCCCAGTGTGTGCAGTCAGTGAGTGCACAGTGGGCCCCATCCACCTCGGGGCCAGTGTGCACTGCACACATTGATGATACGCCACTGTGATGGTTTTTTTGTTGGTTTTATTTAATTTTACTAAACCATAAAAACCAGACAAAACCATAAAGACCAAACTATGGCTAATACAACTTAAAATACATCAAATATCTTTATAAACTACAATATCTGTGTTTACGTTGTCAAGAGAATAACACTTTCAGTAGATGTTTATGGAAGATTACAACATGTCAGTTTTTTTAATTAAGAAAACTGTCTTTACCTAAAATAATTAGTAGCTTGCTGATTACAATGTGAATAATAATATTAATATTAACCATTGTCATTTTTTTTTTCACTAGGGAATTCTTCAAGGATGCAATCAGATGTGCGCAGGGTATCTCTTCCAACAAGACAAGCAGTATGACATATCATATGACACAGGAGATAAAGCAATACAGTGCGGTCGCCATGTAGATATATTTAAATTCTGGCTCATGTGGAAAGCAAAGGTATAAGTCCATATAGATTTTTTTTTTTTTAACTAGAGGCAAATTTTACATTTCCAGGAAAAAAGTTCAGTTGATGAGTTCACATGACAGTTTCAGTGTTTACTTGTGTATTTCTTCCAGTTGCTGCTTTGTCCCATTTGATGGTGGGAAACTTGTGAACTTTAAAATGAATTTAACAGCAATAATCCTGTCTATGGAATACATTTCAAATTATAATCCTAGAAATGCCACATAAGCACCAGCTACTACATGTTTGGTTGAACTTAGGATCAAATAAGAAAAATAAAAGCAGGATATTTTATTGTTCTTTCTTTCTTTTTCAAACAGGGCACTGTAGGATTTGAACAACAGATCAACAAATGTTTAGAGCTCTCAGAATACTTATACCAAAAGGTCAGCAACCGGGAAGACTTTGAGATGGTCTTCAAAGGAGAGGTCAGTGTCTCAACATTCCCGAATTTAGGAACAATCACAGCATTTATAAGTATAATTATTATAAAGATATATATAATGTGTAACAATGCGGCTAAGACAGTGTTTTTCCAATACAGTGGTACCTTGGTTCATGAACGCTTCTGTTCGCGAACAATTCGATTCGCGAACAGGAAGTTCGGCAAAATGTTGCTTCCATTCACGAACTCCGCTTCGGGTGACGAACACAACCGCAGCTATTTTTCATGCTCTGACACATGGTCATGGCTTCCTCTAGTCGAGATTGCGGTCTGATCACAGTTTGATTGGGTTCACGACCAAATCGGTTTGCGACCAGAATGGCGGAATGAATTAAGTTTGTGAACCGATGTACCACTGTATATCAGGAAAAGTAATGTCCCACAATTCCAATAAAGGATAACAATCCAATAACTGCTATTAATTTGACAGCTAAGTGACACTATAAGCCATTTTCTCTTTTGTGGCTCAACCTATTCTGTAAAATGACTGTCCTATATTGACCAATTGCTAAATTACAAAAAAAAAACAATTATGAGTAGTCAACAGAAAATATCAGCATGTTAAGGATATCTAATCAGTGCTATATATTTTTAACAGTTTGAAATACTTAATATGATATACACTGAGTCGCCAGATTATTACGACCACCCCATCAGTACTTCGTTGGGCCATGAGATGACTCCGTTGGGCCGCCTCGTGACTCCACGAGATGTTGAAAGGTGATGCGAGGAATCTGACACTGCACTGTTGCCCTTCTGTTGTCTTGTACCAGTCTTGTCACTCTCTGTTCTGCCCTAACATTGACTAGTCGCTGACGGCCACAATTCGCACGTTCACACCCAGATTTTCGGCTCACAGTCCAGTCTTTAAACACTATAACAACAGTTGCTCTTGAACATTTAACAAATTCTGCTGTTTTGCTGATACTCGCTCCATGGCTCTGAGCGCCAACAATCATCCCACGTTCAAAGGCTGTTAAATTGCGTTGTTTACCGATATCTTCAGAAAAAAATCACTTCTACTGTCGTAGTAAACAACCTGCTTCCCTATTTCTAATGGTCTGGCCCTCTAGCAACTTCAGCGTGAAATTATAGCTAATTATAGCTAATTTGCCTACAAACGTCAGGTGGTCATAATAATCTGGCCACTCAGTGTATATTCAAAAACTACCAAAAAAGTCTACACTTTTTACTCCAAAATCATTTATTTAGGATACACTTCCTCCATGTTACTTTTTTTGAATAACCAGAACATTGCTGTATATATTCCAGCCTGAGCACACAAACGTTTGCTTCTGGTATATCCCTCCAAGTCTTCAGGGAATGCCTCATTGTGAAGAGAGGCAAGAAAAATTACACAAGGTGAGACATTATCCAATCTGTGATAAGGTATTGTAACATTTTAGACACCACTAAAAAATGCATAGACCTCGGTATGGATAAAGATGTGGTATAATCAGAGTTCCTAGACAATATTATATAAAGGCATAAACTGACAGAATACAACAATATACAATAATGGATCAATTCATACAAAACTAATACAGGGCTGGAGATGTAAGCCACCAAGAAATTTCTTAAATCATTTGGGAGTCTGTATTGGTGAGCTCTCTGTGTTTGAGTTCCCAGGTGTGCATACCTGCTGTAGCTATCATAAATAGATCCCACTCTACTTTTTTGCTTTATATTATGTCGAATGTAACAGGATTTGGGACACACAAAGGTGGGTGATAACATCCAAAACTCCTAGATGGACAGGAGTCAGAATTTATGGAAGGGAATCTTGTTGGAGCATCCAAGATATATAAGAAGCCAAGGTCTGACTTATCTTACCAGCCCCCACCTATAACTAAAATGTTATTTTGTGTGTTGACTGATCCAACAAGATGAATTCATAGTTCATAATGTGTAAGATCAAAGTGTTTCGTATTTACAGTGTTAGCAGTAATGCCAAATAGTGAGCCAGCCACGCAATTCTATTGACGCCCAATTAAACTCTTATATAAAACTGTGACAATAGACCTAAAGCCAGCCCATCAGCAAAGCTCATGCTCCCAGCTGAGTGGAGAGTTCCAGCATGGACTCATAGGCAGCATGTTGGACCGCAGTAGTGAAGGCCACTGCATATCCACAGAGTGTAGCCGTGTTGTGTAAGCTGTTTTGCATGCCATGTGGGGACAGAACTTTTACTATGGCTGTGAGCTGCTTCACCATATAAATATATAGTAAGACTCTGGTCACTTACGCCTATACTGAACAGGAACTGGTCCTTAAAGGAGAACTATGGGGTTAAGGCTTTTCCCATAGTTCTCCGTTACCCTAGGCTCAGTATACCGCGAGCTGTAGCTCGCGGTATACTGAGACGCAGCAGTATACCGCAATACAATTATGCCGGGATCCGCCCAGCTGCGTGACTGACAGCTGGCTCTGCCTATCTAGAGGCAGAGCCAGCTGTACCTGCCCCCTCCCCCGCCCGTTCCGCCAGTCAGCGCTGGCGGATCGGAGCAGGGAGGGGGAATCCAGCCCCTCCCCTGTCACGGCAGAGAGCCGTGACAGGATCGAGAGGTGAGCGAACGCCGGTATGTGTTCGCTCACCTCCCGATCTACTGAGTCGACCTGCGACAGTCTCATTGTCACAGGTCGGCTAGAACTATGAGGTGAGTGAAAAGCACTCACCTCATAGTTCTCCTTTAAAAATAGATACATAAATAAAATGGAGATCATGCATTGGTGCTTATCTTTGAGGATCAGAGTTGGTAATCACTGCTGTAACGCAGTTTTACACATATGACAACATTACAACCTTTGCCATGTCTAGATACCACCTATGATTATCATAATGATGCCCCATTATCCCTGGGTTTTCAGGTTCAGATATTTCTCTTGCATGTGCATACTGTGCATACCCTCGGATGGTTGAGATACAACCCGTTGAGGCAGCCAGGATGTAAATGGGACTTTACTCTTTCAATTTGGTGACTGCAGTCCATTAAAAGGAATCTTCAGGTCTAGTATAAGTGTGTTAGAGATATCACCCAAGCAAGTATATTCTCCAACAAAGAAAGCTACCATTTCAAATAAAAAGTGGCTGTAGCCTAATGTAGTTCTGTTAAAGTATGAACTGTATTATCTGTGCTTCTAGACACAGAATGAATTAGGGAGGAAACTGTAGCAGTATCTTTAATTACCATTGATGTAAGAGTGACAAAAAGATCAAGAGATAGGCAGAGATACAGAGAGTAGAGAGAGAGAGAGAGAGGCTGTACATTCTGTTTTTAACCTCTTCCAGATATGCTCATGACTAAGGAGAAACAACAATGTGATCCTGCCTTTCATTCTCTCTATAAGTTAACCAAGTGGAAGGAACAACTTTAAGTTCCTAATTTAGAGGAACTACCATATGAAGTCCTTGACTTTCCACCTTGGTTACGGGAGTCAATTATGGTGGAGAAAAAAAGTCAGGGTATTCCACTCATAGAGATACTGTTGCATTCATAAAGAGCTATGGCAATAAGAATGGACTTTGTCTTATTCATACTGAAAGCTATTAGTGTGAGAGCACCTCAAGCAATTGTCTAAATGTTTTTTTTCAGTGCATTGTCTTTGCTTACAAGTTACAGCTAATATCTATGTGTGACTTTTTTCTTCGTCATTTGTTTAAGGTTGCTCCAAAGATAAAAGCCCTCATGATGGAATCGGGAACAACAATGGTTGGATACCAACCACAAGGGGACAAAGCCAACTTCTTCCGGATGGTCATCTCAAACCCAGCAGCCACCAAATCTGACATCGATTTTTTGGTGGATGAAATTGAGAGACTTGGGCAGGAATTGTGATAGTTGTGCCATGCACAGTTAACCCTCCCTGTGCTGGGGAAAACTATCCTGCCTCCCAGTTGGTTGACTACTAGTTATATATATATATTTTTTTGTGGATGAACACAGAACAGAAGTCTTAAGACAATCCCCTCAGTACAGTTCTCCTCTGGCACCTTAACAAATGTAGAATACAGAAAACTATATGTACATCATTCAAACACAAATAATATTATCTAACTTGTATACAGTGAATCCTTATATACATGTGTTTGTTAAGGTTGTCAGAAGCATACAAAAACAAGGTAACTGAGTGTTGTAATCTGTAACCACTTGTATGTCTGTGTGTAAATATTTGCAGTATGTACAGGGCCGGCCCTTGACATAGGTAACATAGACCATTCCTTATAAAAATAAATGCTGAGAGAGCAGGATTCCTAGATTACCAAATGGTAATCAGGCTCCTTACAACCATTCCTATATTTTTGAGACAATCTCAATTCTCAAACCCCTCAAAGGCAGGGCCTACTGAGAATGGGTGGGGTTCAACAGAAATATAGGTGGGGATGGTGGATTGGAAGATGAGCTTATATTTATCCTAAAATCAGATGATGCAATTCTGCAAAGGATAAGTAGAAATAGTGTTTTTCCAAACCCAAGGAGCACATTGACTGTCAGTTACAACCATGATAATTTGTACTCTGCATTGGCTGGCAGGGCAGTGCAGGGGAGAACCTAGGTTTTTGCTTTAAGATAATAAATATGAACTCACTTGGGTCACGTTATCGGGATATCAATATACTTCTTAAACTGTCCCGGAAGCAGAATTGTTTCGTTTGGGTAATGAGGGAGTTCATTAATATTTTTTAAATCAGCCCTTAAGATCCTTAAGATAGCTTTTAACATAAGGCTTTGGTTAGATGACACAGGCAGCTGTGCTAGAACAGGGCTTAGGGCATTTTCACCTGTTACAGGGTCAATGCTGCTTTGGGGCTTGCAAGGGATGAAAATCACATAACAAAGTACAGCCCTGACAATAGGTATAAAAACGCTGTACAAGCATTGTTATGGTAACATAGTAACGTCACTGAACTATAAAAAACACATAAGGTGCTACAGCTTAATGTGTAAGAATATATTAAACCTACTTTGTTGAGTGTTGGACTAGTGGGTAACTTGTAGTATCCTTTTATTGCATCATTAAAACTATATTCAAGCTAAAATGCAACAACATTAGTTTGTATCCATTCAATTGTCCACATGGGTTGATTAAATATTCTATGATTATTACAAGTATACCCATACATATATAAGTTTTACTATATGCAAAGAGCAGTCATAATATATAAAGTAAATTGCCCCATGGCAACTAGTCAGAAACCATCTTTCTAATAATCCGTATACCGTAAACTAGAATAATGTGAAGCACAATGAATCTCAATGATTGGCAGATGCTACTGTGCTTTGCATTATCATTATTAATTGCTAGGTAAACTCTTCTATATTCAAGCTGACTAAACAAAGCAGTCTAACTAGATGGAATCCTGCTTAGCAGCATTTAAGCTCCTCAAAATTATTTCCTCATAATCTAACCAGTCTGAAATGCATTAGCCAGTAAATAGTTGTGTATCCCCTTCTTAGTGTTTTGGGGGTCATAGTAGCACAGTACTTGTAACAGGTATATTCTTGCTGTATTTCTAGGAATTCTTTTGTGTAGATCGTGTACATTATTGTCAGACAATTTTGTGAGCTGGGAATACATGTCATAGTTTTACAGCAATTTAACTGTTAGGCTATAGGTATGACGAAGATTCTTGCTTATTTATATGCAGAGATTTACTGTGTTAAAGAACCATATAGTTGATCCTGTATCTATAATCTAGTGCCCTGAAATGTAGTTTGGAAATATAAATATATACCTAGGTTTATCAAAGGGTACTGAGATTTAGCTCTTATTCATGCTCATTTGCATGGAGGGGGTAAGTGATTTTGAATAATGCCCCCTTTGAAAAATCTAGTATGTAGGCTCATAAAAATATACATATATATATATATTCACTACCCTAGCACTTTAAAGCCATCAGCATTGAATTTCATTCACTTTGCCCAGCTAGCTGGTTCAATTTAAACAATTAATTTAGAATATATTTTTATTTGTTTGCCTTTAAATAACACAGGCATGCACTCACACTGAAGTCCCACACTGAAAGTACCACCTTTTGTTGGCTTTATTAAACTTTTCGCCATCCAAAATGGTCATCAGGGTAAAAATAAATTATGTTGCTGGGTTGCATTGGCATAGGAATTTAGGTTGCAACTTTAAGTATATTTAAACTAAAAATCTTTTCTCAGTATGTTGGCATCGTGCCTCACAGTAAACCGTTTTCTTAAGCAATTTTTGTGTGTGTTTCTGTTGCAAAGTTTCTTACCGGGATATCCTGCCAGTAACAGCACTCCCAAGTGTTGGCAGACATGGGTAAGCCACTGCCTCATAATAAGAAGCTGTGTTGTCAGCCTGTTGGCCTTGGTTGCACTCCTTCAGCTGGCTGTTAGGCAGCCTGTTGGGTCTATCAAATAGGCACCCCAATGGCTAAATGAACGAGCCTGCACAGCAGGGTGACAATGCTAGACTGCTGCCTTGAATTTAGCAGCAGCATTATCAGGAGGTGCTGATAATGGTAGGATCTCCAAGTAGGAAACTTTGCAACAGCCCTATACACTGAAACATAAAGCCAAACCATTGTTTATTTTCCCAGGCATATTCAATAAGGCAGCGCAAAAAGCAAAGTGGAAGTGCATAGCAGCCAATCAGATTTAAGCTTACCGACTGACAAAATCATTTGAACAGGTTACTGTGGGCAGCTGCACTGAATGTGGCCTTACTGAAAAAGTGATTATAATTGAAAAAAATTCAGAACAATATAATAATCACCTTGAATGCAATGGGGGATGTTTAGAATGTGTCACAAATATTTTTCTCGTTATTCCTGTTTTATTTAACAATAGCAAGATATGTAAAATCTAGTTTGTATATTTATCGTTCATATAAGTCTAATTTACAACAGCAATAATTATGAGTTTGTATATATGTTTCACTGACAGTTCACTTATTTTGCTTTGTATAACTCCCCTATTGAGTCACCAGAGTTGCTAAGTCTAGATTCATCTGTGAAGGCCAGGCAGCTTCAGTGCACACTTTTGAGTTCACATGTCTGTTCTTATGGTGCATGATGCCACTGCAGTAGCATCATGCACTGAAGTCAACTTGTGCCCTATGCTAAAATAATAAAGACTCATAAACTGTACTATACTGTACTACCATGTGCCTCATTTATCAGTCTGTCTAAAGGAAGAATTGTTTACGAGAGCCTGTGTTCACATACTAGTTTATCAAATTCTTCCTCCCAATCTCCAATACTGCACTGAGAAGAAGGATGTATTGCTGAATGGTAGCAAGCAATAGGCAAGTCTAAATAATAGACAATTTGTATCTAATGCTAGTTGAACACTCATTAATTGTTCAGTGCGGTCCATTTTACTATTGGCCACACCATTCAGTCCATATTACTACTGGCCACACAGCGTAGTCAATTTTACTATTGGCCACGCTTGTGTTAATACAATGTTTCAATCACCTTTTTATTACTGAGATGTCAAAAAACTGCCAATACTGAAAATCCTAATTAAATACATTTCAGTTTACTCTAGGTTTGATTAGAACTGATCAAAAATTATATGAAATGATAGAAATTACTAGAAAGTAAGTTCAAACCCATAAAAACAAATCCTGTTCTGCCTTAATGCTGGATCTTTGTTTCAACTACACAAATTTGGAAGCAATACAAAGAACATTGTGAATGCGTCAAAGTTTGTTAGATACATTGGTCGAATCAATCATCTGGATAGGTTGTACAACCAGATGGTAATGTGTGTGAGCACCTTAAGGGCTCATTTACACGGGTGTTTGAATGGCGTGCATGCCCATTCAGAGACCTCCTGCGGGAGAGACAGGTCTGCGTGTAATTGTGTGCAGCCAGCCACCTATACCTCCTTAAGGGGACGTCTTTGTAGGTCCTGGTGCCAGGTTAAAATGTGCGTCCAAGTGTGGACACCCGGACCTGCATGGTTGTGCAGGTTCAGGTCATGCAGCAGCGCGCAATTACATGCAGCACCTGTCCATCCCCGAAACAGGCCTTTACATGGGCATGCACGCCATACAGATGTGCACGCCTGTGTGAATGAGCCCTTAGCCACGTTGATAAATGAGGCCCACTACCACTAGTTACTTGAAATGAAATGTGCATGGAAAGAAAAAGCAGACATGGATCTATACATCAATAAACAATGTTCAAAAATGTTCTTTAGTTTATTGTCACTTTAGCTCACTTTCTTAAGTTCCCACCATGTTGCTATGTATAATTTTGAAATTTGCCCATGGCAGTGCTTGCTCCAAATAAGACTAACCCGTTATCCCAGGAGCATCTTTCTTTTATCACATAGTAGGATTAACTGCCACTTTTTTCTTTTTTTTCTTAATGGGTAATATATATATAAATCCAAACTAAATTTTGGCACAATCACTTGACCGCCATTGTTACTGTTATTCGTTGCCAGTCACAAACAATATTAATGGAACGATAAGCGATCACCCTGTTTTTACCATTACATAGCCCTCATCACGTCAAACTGTGTTGTGTGTTGTAAATTCACAAGTGTCAAACGTCTCCTGAAGTTTTCCTGGTTGTGACAATCGTGTGTCAGTCGTTCAGTATCTTGTCGAAAAGGTTTGTTTATTACCATTCATACAGAGCACAGTAGTCCTTTCCTGTTAGATGAAAGCACACAGTGGTTCTATACGTATAAACAATAATACTTGTACAGATTAAGTGCCAATGTAGAAAAAAATTATTTAACACAATTTTATTGTTGCTGTGGATTGATCAGTCTGTAACAATTATTAAATGATGATAAAGAAGCAAAATTAAGATATATATAAGTATTTTAGAGAGTTGTTATCAATGGTGGGGTGCTAAAATATGCTTTCTTATTTGGTAAACCAGTTCAAAGAGCAATGATGATGTAAAAGTGCAGTAACCCATAGCAACCAATCAGATTACAGTTCAGTGTAATTAGAGTGATTTGGGATTAGTCATTGTGGCTTAGTGCACTTTTTGCAGACCTCCCCAATATCGAAGAGGGCTTAAAGTGAAACTATGACCTCTTATCCTTTACAGCCAAGGAAGTTGCCATCTTAGCCTCTATTTGAATTGCAGTTGTCATGGTTCTGCACATGTGATCAACTATCAACCAGCCATTTGAGGGCTCGAAACTATTGAGAGCTCATTGGCAACGTTGACAAATAGCATGCCTTAAAGGTAACTGTTTTGGGAAACCATTACATTGGTGGGTCTAGTTATGTTTTAATTATGGTCACCCTTTGGTATTTGGGGGGGGGGGGACAAAGTTAAGCGCCAAATGGAAATGCATGGAGATATATACAGATCATTGAAGACATACCAAAGCCCTGCCCAAACCCAAAGCATGCCCAGATCCCGATTGCTTATAAAAGCCACCTTGTGCTTATAATATTAGTAAGAACCTGTGAAATAACCATGATGTTGATATCAGTGGTTCCTGCTGAACATTGAAAAATGCACAAAAGTTGGCCTGCTGTATACAGTTGCCTATAGGAAGAACTGCTGTTGCCCATTACATGCAAACTGATTGGCAAAAAAAAGCACTTCCCAAAGACACAGCAGGTCCAGCGTCGATGCTGGTTAATAGTAATATGCCAGCATTTATAAAACTCAAATAACCCTTATATTTCTTTCAGTACAGGTTTCCTTTAATATGCAAATTTTGTTAAATATTTACTTCACAAAACAGTCAAAAGTATTAGTTTAACTCAATGTTATAAATCATATGTAGAGCAGCTACCTTAAAAAAACATGCATAGGTCAGAAACCACTCTGTGCCCTAACCATGCTTGGCTTATTATTGTCCCCTCTTGTTGGCTATTGCACTCCTATGGCCTGAAAACAAATAACGCTGACTGGAGACAGGCAAATAAATAATTTCCCAGCTCACACACAGTGGGTGTGTTGTTTTCTGTAGCACATATTAAGTATTAAAGTAAAACTGAAGCCAAAACTTTTTTTCTAGTTTTGGATAGAGTAAGGGAGGGTTATAACCCCTGTCTGCTTTATTTTTGCCATCTGTGTCCCATTGGGCAGATTTCCCTTCACTTCCTGTCCGATAGCCACAACAGGAAGTGAGGGAAAACCGTGGTGGTCAGCAGGATCACCAGAACTAGTGTCTCCAATGGAAGATTTCCCATCTGTTATGATGACAACCCTAATTTTGGATTTTCTTTCACTTTCAGCGATAACAGTCACCAGGACAAAAAAGAGGGTGAATCTCCCTAACAGGGACACAGACAGCAATACAAAAACCTCTCTAATCTATCTAAAACTAAACATTATTTTCACCTTAAGTCCAACTGTGTACTATTTTGTGAGGTCAATATATATATTGTGGGTGCAAAATGTAGAATTTGACTAATTTAAACTTTGGCAAGTTTCTGTGTCCCTTTACAGATGAAAATTGTGGGCATGGGAATAATTGTGGTGCAATCTCAACAAAATACCTGAATTTCCACTAGTCAGGGTAACCGAGTTGCTCCTTATTGGCATTTTAACTAATGTGTTAGTAAAGGCAGAGTTCCCATGTATTAAAAGGCGCACTTACAGGCTGGTAACAGACAGAAGTCCATATTGTCTCAGGAGGTACGTCAGGGATCGTAGCAATAGTTACACTGCCATATTTGGTTCTGTCAGGGCACAGTATGTGTGGTAGGTGAGAGATATGGTTGTGGTGTGATCAATGAACTCTTGCTATCCTTTGACTTAAAAAGAAATGTTTAACTATTAAAATGATATGCAATGCAGTTTTAATTTTTCAATAAAATTCTACCTTAAAACCCTCAAAAATACTTGTTTATTTTCAATGTCATAATTTACAAGAAAAAAGTATTTAATATTCATACTACTTACTACATGTGATACATATTAGGGTTGCTAATTCACCTATATAAGCAGAGATGTTCCTATTCCTAGAGAGTAACTTACTGTACAGGTACTGGTAGTGGTTCTTCAAAGAATTTTTCAGGACAGCCACCTGAGAGATGATTGGTTCCTTAACTACCTCCCGGCCAGCCGCTGTGTATACACGGCCTGCCGGGAGCTTCTTGGATGTAACTGGGCGTGTATACACGTCCTGTTACATCCGCCCGCTCGGGCGCGCCGCGCGGCGCGCGCGAGCGGGAAAAAAAACCAGATCTTAACACCTGGTCTTCAAGCGGTTAATCTACAGGAAATATCAGACTAACAGTTAAAAGCCACCCCCAGCTTCATCATCTCATCATGTTCTAGGACAGCTACCGGAGAGAGAGGCAGGTAATCAGGCTCACCTTAGGAAGGGACCACAGTCTGTAACAGCCAAAGGACAGATCTTTGCTTAGAGAGCATCTCTACCCAATAACGCCTTCCAAAGATGTATTGGTTTGACTAGACGGCAGCTCTACTTATTTGATTGAATTGAAACCTCTGAGGATTGAACAATAGGACTTATGAATAATGGTTTATCGAACCTACTTGCAGTAAGCATCTTTTAATATCAAGGATGTAAATTTACTTTCTTTTACTTTACTAGGGTTTTCAGGGGTAGGACTATATACTAGGAATGATGAAATTTTCGGTCATTCTGAGACATAAAGGTTGGATTTGATTTTTAAAATAATACAGTCAGAAAGAATAGTGAAAATTAATTATTTTACCAACAGAACTCGCAGATCCCCCACTCTCCTTGTGGATTTATTATTTGCCAATTAGAAGGGAATTTTTAAGGATACATTTCTATCCAACAATCTTTTATTCCCCGAATAGGGGAGGACATAGCTTGGAGAACTGTTCTCCTAATGCTGACCCTGAACATTAAGATATGGTGACCCAGGCACATGGACATATATATCAAGTCATACAAAGCAAGAGACCTAGTCTGCAAAGTCTATGGCATTCGTGAAAAAGGCCCAGGGTATATTTTCACCAAGAAGAATATAAATCAATAAGCAGAGTCTTGGCCCTGGGTATATTTGCACCAAGAAGAATATACCCTGTTTCCCCGAAAATAAGACCTACCCCGAAAGTAAGACCTAGCACTATTTCTCAAGATTCCTGTAATATAAGACCTACCCCGAATGTAAGACCTAGTTTGGTGGTAGCATGTGTGGGGGAACTTGAAGAGCAGGAGAGATGGTATCAGCCTCCAGGGACATACTGTATTAGGGGATGACAGGGGACTCCCTCCGGCCGGCGCAGTGACAGGGAGCACTCCAGTACCATACTTCACCAACTGCTGTCCCCCTAAGGCACTGCTTAATGTAATAGGTACTGTAATGTGAACTGGTAAATGGTGCCGTACTTTACCGCGCTGTCCACTGTCTGATGTCCGCACTGCTGGTACAGCTGTCCGGTACTGTGACAGGCGGAGTGATACCAGATAACTTTAGATTGTTGTACATTTTGTTGCACATAAAAAAAAAAAAAAAATAAGACATTCCCCTGAAAATAAGACCTAGTGTGTTTTTGTGGGGCAAAAAAAATATAAGACAGTGTCTTATTTCCGGGGAAACACGGTACATCAATAAGCAGGGTCTTGTCCCACTGAACACCTATTCAAGCTTCAAAAATTGTGCACTCAAACACCAAAGGGGATTAATGGAAACGTTGTCTGCTATACTGTTCTCTGATATAATCACATACAGCAACAAGTATATTCTGCACATGGAATATCTACACACAGCCTATGTTTATTATAGGCCATAGGACAGCAGAATTCTTGCATGGCTGGTAAAGAAGAATTCATTATAAAGCTTGGGGTTCAAGCTAAATTTATACTGCATCACAAAAGTAAACGTGAGTTAGGTCTGCCACAAATAAAAAAGACTCTGCCACAGAAACAGGCACAATACATAAACTATACAGCTATATATGCATTTCACACAAGGCAGAGCGTAACTAGAAATAACAGGGCCCCACTGCAACCCTGCAGAGCCCACCAAATAACCCACGGAGCCCTCCTGAGACCCCACAGCGCCCACCTGAGATCCTGTAGAGCTCACTATAGACCCAGCAGAGCCCACCATAGACCCTGCAGAGTCCACCTGAGACCCCGCACAGCCCACTATGGACCCCACAGTGCCCACCTGAGACTCTGCACTGCCCACCATAAACTCCACAGTGCCCACCTGAGATCTTGCAGAGCCCACCTGAGAATGTCCCTGTAGAGCCCACTTGAGACCCTGCAGAGCCCACCATAGACCCCACAGTGCCCATCTGAGATCCTGCAGAGCCCACCTGAGAGTGACCCTGCAGAGGCCACTTGAGACCCTGCAGAGCTCACCATAGACCCCGCATAGCCCACCTAAGACCTTGCAGAGCCCACCTGAGACCCTGACCCTGCACAGCCCATTATAAACCCCACAGTGCCCATCTGAGATCCAGCAGAGCACACCTGGGAGTGACCCTGCAGAGCCCACCATAGACCCCGCAGAGTCCACCTGAGACCCTGCAGAGTCCACCTGAGACCCCGCACAGCACACTATAGACCCTGCACATACCAGGGACCCTGCACAGCCCACCTAAGACCCCACGCAGCCCACCTGAGAGTGACCATGCAGAGCCCACCTGAGACCTCGCAGAGCACACCTGAGACCCCACACATACCAGAGACCCTCCACATCCCACTTGAGAGTGACCCTGCAGAGCCCACCTGAGACCATGCAGAGCCCACCATAGACCCTGCAGAGCCCATCTGAGACCCTGCACAGCGTACCATAGACCCCCCAGCACACACCTGAGATCCTGCAGAGCCCACCTGAGAGTGAACCTGCAGAGCCCACCATAGACTCTCTTTGGTGGGCTCTGCAGGGTCTCAGGAGGGCTGGTCGGGGCCCTTTCCCTGCACACTGTGCTCAACTTACCTGTCATCCCTGAGTCACCCGCTGCTGGGCCCCGCAAGACTGGAGTGCTAACCACTAAGCCACCCTGTGGTGGTTGACAGTCAGTTAGAAGTGACTTGCAGATGATGTGATACAGATCATCCCTGAGTCTAATGCACTGCAAGGCGACCTGACAAAAGTAAAGGAAAACAAACCACACCAGGGCTGTTAGGGAACACATACATACAATTGTAAGTCATGTAATAATTAAAACAAAGGTTGCTTGTGTTTATGGGCTCAGATTATAAAAGTCAACTGTGGTTATGGCCGGTTAGTTACTTCCTGATGCTATGCAAACTGGTATAATCTGTATCACTGCACTGCTGGTGTATGTTGATTTATAACCCACATTTCCTACCAGCACTTTACATTGATCTCTTCTATCTAAGTAACTAACTATCTTAAAAAAGATCATGGTAAACCAGCAAAATAATTGTTTACATGGAGATGTAAATTGTACCCATTTGGTCTATTCACATATTTTCCCCGGTGTTAACTGAAGTGATGAAGGAAGAATTGCACTTCCCAAAACATAGGCAATCAATACAACATTTCATCAGAGGAACATTAAGAGGAGCATATGTGGTCATCTCTACCTCATTTCTCCTACTACTTGTCCTTGCTTGAACAGTTAGGCTATTTAGGAATTTGATTTTGGAAAGTATATTGACATTACCTAAATAAAGCAATATAGGTAATTTACTAATACATTATTTTCTTTGAAATGAAGAGCAACTTTTGTTTCACGAGCCTAACACAGAGGGGTCTATTTATAAACAATTTGCAGGGCCATTCATCCTACAAATATCTGTGAACGTTCACTCCGTGTGAATATATCCCAAAAGGAATATTCTTTAGTTTTTTACAAGTGCAATGAATTTTCAAATATTCTCATGTTATATCGCATTATGGCCACTTGATGAAGCTAAAAGAGCATAGGTATATAAGCAATTAAAGGGTTGTTCACTAAGCTTCCAAAGGCAGCCGAGTGAATAACAGAGCCGAAGTGAAGTGAGCTTAAAGTCGTTTAGCTATTCACTTCAACCGAGTATGGCTGATTTCACCCGTACATCGGCCGGCTCAGGCTCCATTTGGTTCAGCTGAACATGCTCATCATGTTCAGCTTTTTTTTTTAATTAAAGGAAAATAGTCAAAAAATGTTGTTTTGTTGTTTTTTAAATTAACCCTTTCACTGCCCCCGATGTATGGCATGCGGTGGAACACAACCGCTTGCAGCTGGCCACCTCAGTATGCCATACGTCGGTGGCTTTTACCCTTCTGCTTTAAGCTCATACTTATAGCAGAAGGGTTCTCCTGACTCTCCCCTGTAAAATAAAAGCTGTCATATGCGGCCGCTGATGACAGCTATTAACAAAAATTGCGGGCGCCCCCCCCCACGCCGGCATCGACACCAGCATCTGGTGGGGTTTAATAGGGCCTGGTAGGAATCAGGAGGTGGACAGCACGCCACTTTTTTTTTTTCATTAGCAGAGAGAACAGTCTGCTTCGCCAGACCATTCTCTCCTTTTCAGCTGCATGTTTGGCTCAACCGAGCCGAAGCACAAGTGCGTTTGGCTCGGCTGAGCTGTTCGGTTGCTGTACGGGCTATTGTGAATAGCCCGTACAGCAGTCCTTCCTTTCGGCTGAAGTGAGCCGAAGGGTTAGCCAAAGCTACGGCTGTATCCTCTTTAGTGAATAACCCCCTTAGTTTCTGCTCTTCCACGCAATCTAGTGGCCATAGTGCAAAATTACATGTGGAAAAAAACATTTGAAAATACTGTACATTGAGAGGGATTCATCAAAACTACAGTAGAGCAGAGAAAATTCTTCGTTCATTTTCGAGGCTTAACTGAACAAACTGAAGACAGGAGCTAATTGGATGCCCCACTTACCTAGCAAAAGGCACTGGAAAAAATTGTCACTACCAGACACGCTCTCTTGGCATTCCCTGTATTCTGCGCCATCCTTCCCATGTGTCATCTCCATCGCAGAAGCCCAAAATCTTCAACCACCATAGACAGTCTACTAAGCAACTGAGAGAACTCTTCTAGTAGTCTTCATAAGAAGATTAGGTATGCACAGCTTTTCCAATTATTGTAATCATATAGCACACAAATGGCTACATCAACTACTGAATAAAGGTGGCCATATACCTTACAACCGATTTTCGAACGAGAATCAATAGGTTTATGGGCACCTTATCTCACTGACAAAACTCACACAACTTTTTGTTCTGCAAAGAACCTAAAACACCCCACAAGCTCTCCGTGGCCACCCATGGGACAGTGCATGTTTACTTTAAGGCCCCATTCACATGTAGCGACATACCTTTGCAGCGGCCGGGATAGCGCGACTTTCGGGGCGACATTCCATCGACGATCCAGCGACGGTAGCGCGACCTTCTCCGTCGGGCTCCATAGAAAAAAAGCAAAATCCGCCGAAAAAAGGGTCCTGTAGAAGCGACTGCGACCGCGACGAACGACGCGTGACATGGAGCTAAGACAGCTCCATTGACTATCATTAGCCGGCGACTTCTCGCGATATCGCGCGGCAAAAATCGCTACATGTGAACGGGGCCTTAGATCAACCTAAACTTTTTCTCGAAAGCCACCTGTTTGTTCTCATCCCTATTTGATAAAACACTGAGAATAAAGTAGACCTAAACCCTAAAGCTGGCCACACACCTTACAACCATCGTAAGACTTTTGTCTTGCGATGGTTGTAAGGTAATTAAAAAAGACGTACGATCTGCCCATCTTGGGCAGGCAGACCGTACTTGCGATCATCGCATGCCCGCCCCGCTGAGGGGCGGGCTTCCGATGACTGCAATGCTGAACGGGCAGTGTGCGCTTGTGCACACCGGCCCGTGTGGCATTTGTCTTACGAGCAGTCCACAAGCCCGCCGACAATCGTACGATTCTCCGCGGGTTTTTGTGCCTGCTTG
>NW_017307629.1:118545-127786 GCF_000935625.1 Nanorana parkeri
GCCGACAATCGTACGATTCTCGGCGGGTTTTCGAGCCTGCTTGTAAGACAAATGACGTGTGACCGTACAGTAGAAACGGTCGCACGTCTTCCATACACCTGCCGATTATCGTACGATCGCGGGATTTCCCGCGATTATCGTACGATAATCGGCAGGTGCATGGGCACCTTAAGAGGAAGATTCCCACAACTCACATATATAAACATCGCAGCACACTGATACTGGCAAATCTGTATGCCATATTGCATTGTTAACATTTGTGTAACTACAGGAAGGGGTGGATTTATAAAACATTTGCACAGCGAACAACTTTGCAAATGTCTACGTAAGCCTTTCTCAACCAGGTGCTGCGGTGCCCATGGGTGCCTTCTAGCTTTTTCAGGTATGCCTTCAAATTTTTAAACAGTGTCATGCATTTCCCTTGTGCAAGTGAGCCAGCTACCAGCACCATTTGCATGATGCATATCCAGGGCAAGCTGCATCCTAGAACCCCCCTACCCCCAACATTCAGAAGAGAACAGAATTCCACCTCTGTCCAAACCTGAGGACTAAATGGATGTGGGGACTGAGGACTCTGATGTGAAGGGGGGGGGCTCCTGATGTGCAAAGGGGGCTGATGTGAAGGGAGGCTCCTGATGTGAAAATGGGGGGACCCTGGTGTGAAGGGGGGCTCCTGATGTGAAAGCAGGGGACTCTATTGTGAAGGAGGGCTCCTGATGTGAAGAGGGGACTCTAATGTGAAAGGTAGACTTTGATGGGATGCTCCTGATGGAAAGGTGGGGCTTCTGATGTGAAAGGGGGACGCTGATGTGAAGGGGGGCTTCTGATGTGAAACGGGGGACCCTGATGTGAAGGGGTGCTTTTGAAGGGAAGGGGTGTTGGTTATGTGTCTGGATGAAGCACTGAGACCTTGAGGAATGGTGAATTAGGTTTTAACTGCTTAGGAGGATATTACATCAGAATACAGCATTTACAGCATGTATATATAGAACTTCCTGAATATCATAGATTTATGCATGCATATAGAAAACTAGCATAGACTAGCATTGCACAACAGCGCAATCTACAGCTCAGAATACATAATTATACATGTAATACAGTGATATACAGTGGGGCAAAAAAGTATTTAGTCAGCCACCAATTGTGCAAGTTCTCCCACTTAGAGAGAGGCCTGTAATTGGCATCATAGGTAGACCTAAACTGTGAGAGACAAAATGAGAAAACAAATCCAGACAAATCAATATGATTCCAATTACAGGCCTCTCTCATCTTTTTAAGTGGGAGAACTTGCACAATTGGTGGCTGACTAAATACTTTTTTGCCCAACTGTACAGTACATGCTGTTGCATTTCCAACAAGGGGACTTCTGATGTGAAAGGGGTAGACTTCATGTAATTTTTTTTTTGTGCGGTCCCCCCTAAAACTTTATCTGGGATAATGGTCTAGTATAGATTTTGGGAGCAACCACATCATTTTTTACATTTTAGACTGGGATGCCTCGAGGCGCATTATGGCCACGAGATGGAGCTGAGCAGCATAAAGGCCGTGACACACTGCACGCGAAGCAGCGCGGAGCGGTGGCGCGCTGCCTTTGCGAGCAGTGTGTCATGTCACTTTCTTCTCGGCACCTCAGCTTGCGAGAGCTCGCAGAGCTGAGCGTGCCGAGATGAACAATTTCAACTTCAGCCAATCGGCTCGCGCGTATAAACCGGCGCGACGGGATGCGACTTTTGGCCGGTTGTTACAGACGAGCCGATTGGCTGAAGGTGCAGTCAATCATCTGACTGCACTCAGCTCACACACTGCACGCGAAGCTCCGTGCCGGTGAGTTTTGCTTCGCTCTGCACGGCTTCGCGTGCAGTGTGTCACGGCCTTAAGAAATTCCTATGCTCCTTGTCTCCATCTAGTGGCCACAATGAGCGGTGAATCCATAACTTGAATGTTGTCGAATGTTTTATAAACACACCCCTGAGAATTTGCATGGATTGCTGATATATGTGTGCTGCGCAATTGTGATGAGCGAAATTGACAGTTTGCTTCATCAAAATTTGACTCCTACTGACACCAGTGACGGTGTTTATTTTACTCACACACTGACACCAATAATGGGGCTTTGAGGGCAGGTTCGCACCATTTTCCAGACCAGATCTGGAACGCAGTACATTGCGTTTTGCTGCAATTTTGCCGTGTTTGGATTTTTTTTTAGCTTAATATGGTCTTACAGGTGCGTTTGTATGCATTTTTAATGCCTTTTTATGCGTTCCAGTGCATTTCAGAGCAGACAAAATAAGACAAGTAGTATTTTTCTGGTCTGGTCTGGAACAGACTGCGCTGGTGTGAACAGAGCCCAGAAATAGCAAAGGGATACATTAGGATGCATTTTGGGTCTGGAAACAATCTTGTCTGGTCTGGTCTGGAGATGATCCGGGCATGGTGTGGATGGGCCCTAAGGGCCGATTCACACCACAAAGGCTGCGTTCCAGAGCGTTAGTGCTTGCGTTCCGGTCCAGTGCGATCTGCAAAAATAGTGCTTCCAGAGGCTGAGCGCTCTGGAACGCAACCTTTGTGGTGTGAACCGGCCTGAACGGCCCATTTACACCGATTTGGCTTTTTTCCACCACACCACATTCAAGTGAAGGGCAATGTAATGCACCTGCCACACTGTAATGCACACTAGGTGTATTGTGCAAAATCATGCATTGCTGCGGCAAAAAGAAGAGCATGCACCACTTTTTTCCACCGCAGTGCCGCGAGTACTCTGAGTTGTGCTTCATTGCAGCAAATGGTACAAGAGGTGTGTTCAGTTGCTCAGCCGCTGCGAGTGCTGAGTTAGCAAACCGCCACTAAACGCTGTGCTGCAACTCAGCGCTGCGCACTGCTAACTTAGCACTCGCAGCGGAAGTGAATGTGTATGCAGAGCGATGAGTGTGATGGAGAAGGCGGGGACAGATCACCAGCGGCCATTTTAACTGTGGGCACACCTGGCATTGCTGGAAAAAAGGTGCTTGAACCCCGATGGAGGAAATCAATTCAGTGTGGGAACCTACAATTTAATGTTTTTTTGGACGAGCACACCAAATATTCGTTGGAAAATTATATTAGTCAAAAATATTATCCTCTGCCATTTTGCTGAGCACTGTGGAGCTGAAGTGTTCAGTGAAGCTGCTGCAGAACAGCTGCCCAGCACTTCGCTATGGAACAGAACACAGCTCAGGTTGATAATGGTAACGTACACTAGGTGTGTTGTGCAATAGCGGGACGCATAGGTGTGAATGGGCCTGTTAGCTTCCTGGCGTGCAGAAAATCACATGTAATAGTGGAGTTTCATTAAAAAAAACATATATATATAAATCATGTATAAAAAGACATTATGAGGCTGTCACCAGCCGGGCAGAAGGTGGCGCTGTGCGGACTTCTCCCTGCACTGACTCACAGCACCCAGCAGATGTCGCTGTGGGCGGAGTGTGTGGCGGCACAGTGAGCTCCCAGCATTCCTCGGGCTGGCCTGTGTGCCACGTAAGAAGCTGCCGCTGTTGTCGGAGGTTGTGTCACTGGCAGCGTCCAAGCAGGGTGTCACCGCCTAAGGGGGGTGCGACATGGGGGGCTCGCAGAGTGTGGAGATCCCTGGAGGAGGCACGGAGGGATATCATGTCTTACGGGTAGGTGGTGCAGTGCGGAGGCCGGGGAGTGGCTGTGCCGGGAGGCCTTTGTGTGTCCCTATCACTGTGTGTGTGGGATGGATAACCGTGTGTGTTGTCACCTCATTGTCTGGATGCGTCAGATACCTGTGTCATCTCTGTACCTTTGGTGTGTATGTGTGTCATTTTTGTCCCCTTTGGTGTGTGAGATTCCTGCATCCCCCTGTCATCTCTGTCCCTTCTGTGTGAAATACCTGCACCTCTCCATATCATCTGTGTCCCCGATGTGATAAAATACATTTTTTTTAAAATGGCTCCAGTGATGGGACTTCTAGTTTGTATTGAGATTGCAGTCCATTACAGGAGCAAGCTTGGAGCGGTGGAAGTAAAAAAGACAAAAAAAAAAGTGTGGTGTGCAATATGGCGAAATGAAGTGTAAAATTATACAGCAATGAATGGCACCGGCTATAGAGAACTCCAAAACCCAGCAATAGTACATTATACAGCGCAATGCAGAATACCGCCAGCTATAGAGGACTACAACAAATACTAGCAATAGTACATCATAGCTGGTGGCATTCTGCATTGTGCTGTATAATGTACTATTGCTGGGATTTGTAGTCCTCTATAGCTGGTGGTATTCGGCATTGCACCACTGTATAATGTATTATTGCTGGGATTTGTAGTCCCCTATAGCTAGTGGTATTCGGCATTGCACCACTGTATAATGTATTATTGCTGGGATTTGTTGTACTCCTCCTATAGCTGGTGGTATTCTGCATTGCGCTGTATAATGTATTATTGCTGGGATTTGTAGTCTATACATCGCAATGCAGAATACCACCAGCTATAGGAGGAGTACAACAAATCCCAGCAATACATTATACATTTTACAATGTATTGCTGGGATTTGTAGTTCTCTATAGCTGATGGTATAATATACAGCACAATGTACCATCAGCTATAGAGGACTTCAAATCCCACTATCCCAGCAATACATTATAGAGCACCATGTGGGGGGAGGGAAGTGCAGGCTTACCTGAGCAGTCTTCCAGCAACTTGCTTCTGAGATCGGACCTGTCTATCAGCGGCTGTCATCCCCCCACACCTGCTCCTCCTTACTACATCTCCCCGCGTCCCTGTGCTGATCGTGGATGTGGGCGGATGGTGAGCGTGAGGCGGGGAGGAGGTGCGTAGATGTGGGCAGGCGGGTCTGGCAACGGCGAGCGTGAGGTGGGGAGGAGGTGCTGGCACGCAGCGTGTGTGGAGCTCTGAACAGGGCCAACTAATCGGAAGCCAATCAATCGATGATTGAAAAAGTTGACAGCTTTTTCAATCATCGATTATGTCGCTTAGTTGTTGCAGCCCTAGCGCAGATTGATGTGAACCCAGTTTGATGGAGTTCAAACTCCTGTGCAAGACTGTGACTGATGCGCTCCCCCCCTTCCCTTCTTCCTGGCCCATTCAGTTGCGGCAGGGCCATTCTCCGCTCCACAGCTACATGTCATAAAGGGGGCAGGGCATGCCTCTGCCACAACTGATTGGGCCTGGAGGCTGGGTGCTCCACTTACATTTTTGTGTGGACAAACTCCATCAAACTGACTTCACACCCACCCCATGTACATCACTAGTGGTAATGCACATTGTGCAGCATGTTACTGAAACATGCGTTTCTTGGTGCGTTCCTGTGTCATCCATTTAGAATGGCATCCCAGTGCACAATGACATCAGCTGGTAAAACACCCGCCCCCCACATGTCCTGTGCTAATAAAGTGATGTCTGGTTTCCGTGCTGCCAGTCCATTCACATGGGCAGCCCTAATGAGTGGTGGTATGGTGGTTGCACCGCTGCAAAACTGCTTTCCAAAAATAATAATGATAAAGCACCGCAGCCCTGGGGACTGTCAATCAACAGAAATGAATGAAGGGGCCTGTATTGTGGGGTGGGGGGGATTAAAGAGGAGGCCTCGGTCATGTGACCTCTCGACATCACGTGACCTCCTCTGTGTGGGTCTTTGGCAAGTACACACAACGGCCTCATTTCTGTTTCTTTTAGAATGGGATGATCCCTGGTATTAATAGTCGAGAGGCCATATCTGCTCTCTTAGGGTCCCCACACACCTTACGATTATCGTACGATAATCGCGGGAAATCCCGCGATCGTACGATGATCGTAAGGTGTGTGGAAGCCGTGCGACCTCTACTACTGTAAGGTCGCACGACTTTAAACTTACGGACATGTTCGAAAACCCGCCGAGCATCGTACGATGTTCGGCGGGTTTGTGGCATGTCCGTACGATAACAGCCGCACGGGCCGTTCGGCATTGCGGTCATCGGAAGCCCGCCCCTCAGGGGGCGTGGCTTGCGATCATCGCAAGTACGATCTGCCTATGCAACAAAGGCAGATCATACGGTTTTTTAAAGTCTTGCGATGGTTGTAAGGTGTGTGCCCAGCCTTATAAGTGAGCCCCATTCTAGGAAGCCACCTTTGCACTGGCATCAGCCATTCGGAGTCCAGAGGACCCCACTTCCGAAGACGGGTAAATATTTGGAGATCTGTCAGCCATCTGTCACTCCCGTGATGGACTACAATCTCATGTTTAGTTTACTAATTTGTATTGAGATTGTAGTCCATTACGGGAGTGAGCTTGGAGCGGTGGCTACTTTACAACACACACAGGGACCATGGGGAACAAAAGTAGCCACCATAATGTTTGGCTTTATATGTACTTCAGTGATGCTCAGATGGCTACATCCAGGAAATGTGCTGCCTTGTAGCATCAGCATATTTCTCTTAAAGGAGAACTATGAGGCGAGTGCTTTTCACTCACCTCATCGTTCTAGCCGACCTGTGACAATGAGACTGTCACAGGTCGGCTCAGTAGATCGGGAGGTGAGCGAACACATACCGGCATTCGCTCACCTCTCGATCCTGTCACGGCTCTCTGCCTATCTCTCTGCCTTGACAAGGCTCTCTGCCGTGACAGGGGAGGGGCTGGATTCCCCCCTCCCCGCTCTGATCTGCCAGTGCTGACTGGTGGAATGGACAGGGGAGGGGCGGGTACAGCTGGCTCTGCCTCTAGATAGGCAGAGCCAGCTGTCACTCACGCAGCTGGGCGGATCCAGATACATAATTGTCGGGATCCGCTTCAGCTGCAGCGTCTCAGTATACCGTGAGCTGTAGCTCGCGGTATACTGAGCTTAGGGTAACGGGAGGACGCTAGTTTGTGTCCTCCCATTACCATAAGGAGAACTAAGGGGAAAAGCACTGACCCTATAGTTCTCCTTTTAATTATGGGGTAACCTTCCCCCCACACCCCCCCCATAGTTCTCTTCAGGGTCACAGGAGGACATATACTAACATTCTCTGGTTACCCAAAACTTAGTATATAGAGTGCTATTGCTCGCTATATGCTGAGAGCGCCGAGCTGCGCCGCAGCCTGGGATGGATCCCTACAATACTGTCCAGATCCACCCTGCTGGCTGATTGACAGCTGGATCTGCTTCTCTCCATTCCTCCATTCAGCGCTGGAGGATCAGAGAGGGGAGGGGGGAATCCCTGTGGGGAGTGATGACTGACAGTCACCGCTCTCTGCAGAGAGAGGATTGGGAAGTCAGTGATCGGCGGTATGCGTTCGCCGACTTCCTGATCAATAGAGCCGACCTGTGACAGCTTCTTTGTCACAGGTCGGCTTGGGAGTGATTCCATTAGGACCTGCTTTGCTTGTCTTTGGATTTACTCAGCATTTTCTTTCTTGTAGCAGAGCAGCAAACTAGACAAGGCCAATAATGCCGAGGGAACCACAGACGCTTTTAGGGCTTTACTGTAAAATGAATGAATAATGAATGCAAAGACAAGGCAGAGGAGTGAGGAAGTCAAACATCAGGTCTGCATGGTGGAACATATTCTGAAGGATGGATTAGTAGTCTGTGTCAGAAGTCCGATTCTTGCATTTGTCACCCTTTCACTGAGAACGGGTCACCTAACTTTCTGTGCTAGTTACATAGTATTTGAGGTTGAATAAAGACACATGTCCATCAAGTCCAACCTATTGTGTGTGTGTGGTGTGTGTGTGTGTGCGTGTGTATGGGCCCCTGTGTCATCTCGTTTTTAGGAGTACTTGTACCCCTGTATATTACCGTTTCTCAGGAAATCGTCCAAATGCTTCTTGAACGATTCCACACTATTAGCTGAAATCACTGCTTGTGGCAACGAGTTCCAGACCCTAACCGCGCGAACTGAGAAGAACCCCCTTCGCCCCTTGTGTTTGAATTTTTTTTCTACCAGTTTTAGGTGGTGTACTCTAGTCTTTGTTACGGAATTAATCTTGAAGAGTTTGTTGCTAATGTCGCTATGACTATGGAACATTTTGTACATGAAAATCATGTCCCCCCTTAATCTCCTAAGTTCCAGCGTGAACATATTTAAATTTAGTAACCGTGTCTCATAGCTCTGGTCCTCCATCCCTTTGATGAGTTTAGTTGCCCTTCGCTGGACTCCCTCCAGCTCAAGGACATCCTTTCTGTGTACCGGTGCCCAAAACTGCACCGCATACTCCAGGTGAGGCCGAACCAGTGATGTGTAAAGTGGCAAAATTATAGACTTGTCCCTGCAAAACATTCCCTTCTTGATACAGGACTCTACCAGCTTTACTTACAGCAACCTGGCACTGTAATCTATTATTTAGTTTATGGTCAACAAATGACCCCCAAATCTTTCTCCATTTCAGACTTCCCTAGAGGCATACCCATAATTGTATAACCCATTTGCTTATTATTTATCCCAACGTGCATAACTTTGCATTTATCGACATTAAACCTCATCTGCCACATAGTTGCCCAATCATATAGTTGTCATGGGCAGATTTGGGATTGGAGTATTTTCAAGAAAATGATTGTATTGAGATATACTGAAATGCTAGTTTCCCCTCTCAGCATCCATGATGCTCTTAGTCACTGACCTGGAAACATCCTGCAGAAAGAGACTCCTAACTCCTGGTGTGGAGATTTGTTTGGGTTAGTAACTTGTAAAGCCGAAGGATCAGCATGATAGGTGGTCAGTTAGTGGTCAGTTAGTGCACTTGGAAACCAAGAAGGAGCGATCTATAGTTGCAGCCACCATATTTGCTCAGTACATTCAGGGCCCAAAACCCCCTTGGACCTGCTAGCTTCAAGCCAGAGCACCGAAAGCCCTCGCATCCCATAGTACAGCTCAGGGTTACGGTGATGGTAAATCCGTACTCTTCCGTGTGACTAACCAGACTGCCATTCTCTCAACAGGTTCAAGAAAACTCTCCTGGACACAGAGCTGGGCTAGAACCTTTCTTTGACTTCATTGTTTCTATAAATGGCCTCAGACTGGTGAGTATAAAATGTTCTAGTCGGTGTACTATCTTTGCATTATGTTCTGATATCTTACAGACATGCACATTCTGCAGAGCGCAGGAAGGACATGGGAATCCCTACACTTGTAGGCTGATGCACACTGGCTGGCAGGTTACTACTGGAAACCCTTTTCATTGTGTAGTGTCTGAGGGAGAATAAAGCACAGTATTGTGTGGAGACTCGCCTCTGGCTTGGAAAGCCATTACCCTTGATTCCTGA
>NW_017307629.1:127876-131477 GCF_000935625.1 Nanorana parkeri
GAGTTGGATCTGCAGGGGGTCTGAGCTAAGAGATCCACATTAGTCCTCTAAGTGGAAGGGCTTCTGCTTTAGTCTTGAAAGTAAGCTGGGCCTACTTTTTCCTTTCCTGCTGTTGTCAGGATCCCCCTATTTACAATGTGTACAGTTCCTCACAGGGACAGATCAGTAATGTATGTGACATTTGGTACATTTGTGAAAGCTGGATGCACCTACAATAATACTAGAAGGTACCAAGGTGCATCACTGATGACATTTTACAATAGAGGGCACTGCTTTCTGAGTTGTATACTCTGACACATTCCCTGGAAGAATGGCGTAGAAGACAGATGGTGGTAATTGTGACACATTCATGTACATATCAGAAACATGTTACATAGCCTGCCTTGTGCACCGGTTTCCAGGCGGCTGAGCTTCATTGGTTGCTAAGACACTGGCGGCCTCGGGACCCTGGAATACTAGCAACCACTGAGGTGCGACTGAGTCTGATTGGTTGCTTAGCTGCTGTTGTCCTGGCAACCAGTGATGTCGTGCAACCAGACAAACTCCTTACTCCCCACACAAATTGCTCCAAAATGACACCGGGTCTCATTTACTTCCAGTTACTTTATCGTCAAAACGTCTGTATTTCTTTGCGTGTGTTGCAGCCATTGTAACAGAACATAAGAACTGCCTGAATGAGTTGCCTGTGTTGGTAATGGCATTGGCACTGTCCTACTGCTTTTCTGAGTTTGGTGCCGGGCATTCTTAGACGGCATTAATGCCAGAAACTTTCACAAATGATATGTTGAATCGCCCCACTGTGCCTAGAAGAGTTCCCATGGCAATGCGTCCTACCTTGCACAGGATAGCCTACATGCCATATATTACATTTCATTATACTGCCAGACATTCTGATGTTGTAGTCATTTCATATGCTGATAGTTTACAGTCTAATGCCAGCTTTCTTTACGGTGGGATAAAACAGGTGAAATTTAAAATATTATTATTATTATTATTATTATACAGGATTTATATAGCGCCAACAGTTTGCGCAGCGCTTTACCATCTTGTCTTGATTTGTATTGTGAGTGTAATGTCTTCCTTATATTGTAAAGAGGGCCCTGCCCCTGAGGGCTTACAATCTAAAATATCTGTCAGGTTCTTATTTCTGCTTATATCATTGGGAAGATTCTCCCTCATTTCCTGTCCCCGTGACACCTGTTAAAAATGCAGAGAGCGGTTCTCACCGGGACAGGAAGGCACAGACGGAAGTTCTAAACCTTCCTCCCTGTACCAAGATGTTTTGGTTGGAGGTGGGGCTTTAAATGGTGATTGGTTGTGCAGTGCAATCGTCTCTTCTATCTGATCCTTCAAGTCTTATAACCAGCTTTGACTGTATTCATGTTGTATAAATTGGCAGTGTCTCTCCCATAGAATAAGGACAACGACACACTGAAAGATCTGCTAAAGGCTAATGTTGAGAAGCCTGTGAAGATGGTGGTGTACAGCAGCAAGACACTGGAACTGAGGGAGACGTCAGTGACACCCAGCAATATGTGGGGAGGACAAGGCTTGCTGGGAGTCAGCATACGATTCTGTAGCTTTGAAGGGGCGAATGAGAACGTGTGGCACGTGCTGGTGAGTTATTTTAAAGGCAACCTGTACTGGGAAAATAAGTAGGCTGCCATTACTGAACAGTGCCTTTAAAATGCTGCTTGACTGGCTGTCATGCTGAGCCAGAAGCGTCTACAGTGTCACTATCCTGAAACAAGATCTCAAGTTCTGACCTCACTAGGGGCTCTGATCACTGACTGAAATTATTGAAACCAGAGACATCCAGGCAAACCTGATCAGCAAGGGCAACCCACGTATATCTCTGCAGCGTTCTGCCAAGCTTTGGTATATATTGAGAACTTTTTGGTTACATTGTTTTTTTCTACTTTCTCTAGGAAGTGGAACCAAACTCCCCTGCAGCATTGGCTGGTTTGAGGCCCCATACAGACTACATTATAGGAGCAGACACGGTCATGAATGAGGTAATATGTTCTATGCGTTTTATCTGTCTACACTGGTACAGATCCCTATATAGTTCTTAATTTAGATTATGGCCTATAGGCTGCTCGCGCTGGTAAGGTCCGCCGCTCTATTCTGTTTTTACTTGCTGGAACACGTTGTAATTGCTACTCGATCCTGGCAGTAAATCTCCTGATAGACACTTCCTCTAGGTGACTGCTGTAGTGTCCTCACCCTTGCTGCTTAGATGCTGGAAGTTTTGGTGACCTGAGAAGTAACTATGCCAGCTCTGCTCACAGCCCTTTAGATTCCCTTCCGTCCCCTCCAGCACTGTCTAGAAGGGTACAGGTGGAATCCAGCTGCATGTACCATGTTAATGTAAATTACATTTGTTTTAAGAACTTTTATATGTCAAAGTTCCATGAAGATGCTGTTTATTACTCGGAGGGAAAAAACAAAAGCTTTAGATCGACTTTACAGGAGCACAAAGCTTACACAGTCTCACTTGGCTGTACAAACCCTCCTCACCCTCCACCATAAGGACTGCACTGATTATTGCTCTCATCCATGGCACATTTCATCACTTTAATATCCAACATGCTTTACAATGGATGATACGCAATCTCATCGGTAAGGACGGTGCTGTCGGTAAGGAGGGTATAATGGGGTTAGACGGTGCTGTCGGTAAGGAGGGTATAATGGGGTTGGGCGGTGCTGTCGGGAAGGAGGGTATAATGGGGTTGGGCGGTGCTGTCGGGAAGGAGGGTATTTCTGTTCTGGTCTCCTGATTAATTTTTCTGTCCATGAACTGATTCCAGGCAGCTGGCGCTGTGCTGGCTATTCCTCTCCCTTCATTGGATTTATATTTGCCTGTTAAGCGGTGCTGATACTACACTTGGCTGATGTCTTAATAAGCACGAGGTAACTGTAACAATGCTTTTACTACTTTTCAGTCAGAAGATCTGTTTTCCCTTATTGAGACTCATGAAGGAAAGCCTTTAAAGCTGTATGTGTACAACACCGACACAGACAACTGCAGGGAGGTGGTCATCACTCCAAACTCTGCATGGGGGGGAGAAGGCAGGTGAGTACTCGGAGCGCCTCTGTGTGGATAAGATCTTTTATTTAGTATTGCTGAGTACTGCCACCATACACTGAGGGGAATATTAACATGTATGTGTTAAACTGCAGCACCTGTAGACCAGATTTGGCCATGTCACAGGGGGTAATAAAAGCTGTTTCTCACTACAGGGACAATGTCAAATAATAATGCCAGTACACGATCTGGAAATGGGGAGGGGGAAGGTTTGGGGAGTACATTTGGGTAATACTTGTACATGAAAGGCTGCCATTGTTGACCTCTCCTATTTAATTGGCTGGCTATCAGTCTGATTTAGTGACTGCAGTATATTCCGAGTAACTGCCATGTAAGAAGTGTTTGGTTTCCTGTGAACATGTAATCTATTCTTCTGAATGGTGGCATAGATTCAGTTCAGATTCCATTTATTGTCTCAGACTTGATGGAATTGCTCCAGTTATTGGCTGATTCTGTAGAGAGAATTATCCACGTTTCCCAAAATGCAGCTAAAATGATAAACTAATGTTTTGC
>NW_017307629.1:131487-139618 GCF_000935625.1 Nanorana parkeri
TACAGCTTAGGTTGTGGCATCGGTTATGGTTATCTGCATAGGATACCCACTCGGCCCTTTGAAGAAGGAAAGAATATATCTCTGCCCACACAGCATTCTCCGGGGGCTCCTGTGAGTCCTCTAAAGGATGGTTTTACAGAGGTCTGTACTTTTATTGTTGTTGGCCTACATACCTGTCAGATGACAACCTTTCATCTTCACATACCTCTGCCACCCTGCATAGACGGAGAGAAAACTCCTATTGCTGCACTAACTTTGTCACCTGCCTGCTCACTGGACTGAATCAGCATCAGCACACTGTGACTTATTGTCCAGCAAGCAGATAGATGACACATGGAGCTACAAAGCTGGGAGGGGAATTGTGGTGTCCCTTGTTTTCTTTGCCCCAGGTTCTATCATTGCAGAAAGTGCAGCACAAGAACACATCTCCGGGCAGTATCATTTCTTTAATGATGTGTGTTTTGTTTCAGGTCCAGTTATCTTCTGTGAACTCTCCTCCTACACTACCTGTTGGGACTCCGGGAATTGAAGCAAGTCTTTCTGGACTGTCCATCGCCTCCAATTCACCTGCAGCCACTAGTGCTCTTACCTCAGGTATACATTGTGCTAAAGACTGGCTTTTCCTGATGTTACCAATTCGGGCCAGCAGGCCATTTCATAGCTCTGTGTTAATCAAGTTCAGATCGACCTTATTAGACTTTATACAATTTACATTGTCAGGAAGCCCTTGTTTTTAAGAGAAACCGCTGACTGGTAGGCCTTGCATGCTAGAAGAGACTCGGTATGTATCTTCTGTCATAAAAGCTTCTCCCTTCCAGTCAATGGTTTGCATTTGGTTTTTTCTTTTCTGACTTTACACTGTGCCACACGTGCAGCTCAGTGAACAAACCTGGCAGCATTAGAAACAGTAACTCAGATCTTGAATCCTTTGTTAGAACAGATGGTGTCTATCTCTGAGAGGAGCTGCACATTGCTCCCATTATTGTTTCCATCTTTATATTGCTGGCTGTGATGTGTCTGTGTCGCTGTGAAACTGTTTCTGGATAAAATGATTAGCTGCTGACAGTGGTGGTTTTCTAGAGAATAATTCAGTAGTTGATCTCCAAAATTATTATCATGACCTAGTCCTTCAAGTGCCTAGTGCAACTGAGCCACAGAAAAACGAGAGTGATTTTTGTAACTGCTTCAGTATTCCTTCTACAACATAATCCTTCACCGGATCATATTCATAGCTGCCATCCACTATACAAATGTATGTATGTGAAGGTTCTCATTTCTCCAGGTCATGGTATAGCTTGTAGTAGTTAGTTACATTCAACTGGACTTGTAGCTTATCCAAGCTGCTTGTTCAGTTTTATAGAGTGATGGGAACAAACTCCAGGTTAACAGATCCGCGCGGCTAGCTCCAGGTTAACAGATCCGCGCGGCTAGCTCCAGGTTAACAGATCCGCGCGGCTAGCTCCAGGTAACTAAAGTGGCTTGGAGAATCTAGAAACCTCTTCAGCATTACAGAGCAAGTTAATTTCAATGTGGCTACTACTGCTACTAGCTATCCAAATGTACATTTTAATGCTCACACATTTTCTCTCCTTCAGGGATGCCGGAGTAACCAATGTGCATGTTTTCTCCTCCACAGGTTTACCAACAGTTCCCTTATTAAACCCACAAATAAATAATTCCCTCGCCTCTGTTCCCCTGAACCCAGCAGTCTCTTTGCCAGGTAACCTCATATCGGGCTGTTGTGACGCTTGGTATTACTCATTTTGTTTTTAAATCTGATCGGTTATTACTTTTATTGTATTATGTTCTTATATGTATGCGGCAGTCTTTACTTCTCGATCTGTGATACATTAACATGTTGTGACTTCTTTATGGTGTATTGTTATGAAGGTTTTAGTATGAACCCTGTTGTTACAGCTTTGTGAAATCTGGTTAAAGTTCTGGATGTGCTGTAAATTCATTAAGATCCAGTTGTTTGCACTCTCTATCTGAAGGAACAGCTGTGCATAGAGCTCTGTCAGCAAAATGTCATCTCTGAATATTTGTCAAACTAGTATAAGCTGTGTGCAGAGTATTGTTGTATGTGATTGTTTGTTTACTTCCAGTATCTAATGGTTCATGTTCACTGCCATTCATGTGCATATGACAAAGGAAGCATGAATTTGTTTTTCACATGATTTGATAATTGAAGTGAATATTTACAAAGTTTATAGAGTGCAGATTCAGCACTACTTTAGTACGTCTTCCTCAATGTGTTTGATCAGACTATGGGTGGGAATGTGATTTGTAATTGGTCTCCCTTTCTTCTTCCTCCTCCAGGTTTCCTACCATTATCCACTGGACTCCCTACGTTACAGAATCTGCCCAACCTGAACATGCCCGCTCCCCACCTCATCCCTCGGCCAGGACTTCCGGACTTTACACAGAATTGTATGTTTTTAATAGCTTTTTGGTATATTCAAGCATGAAACTTGTGTTTTCCAAAAAAACAGAGCCCCCTTGTCAGAGACCTAAACCCTTTTCAAGGCTCTTTGCATACACCTAGCTGACACCCCACACATTATGTATCCCATGCACCTTTTGACATGTTTCCCCCTAAAACAGGGATTAGAAAAAGAATGTGTACTGACCGCCACAAGTATCGCCAGCTCATTTCACAATGAAATTCTTCAAACATTTACTAGATGGTACCGTTGCCCATTTATATTCCATAGTATCTGCCCCTCTATTTCCAACCAATGTCAGAGGTATGGCAAGAAAATGGGAACCCTGTTACATGCCTGCTGGTGGTCCTGTAGACACTCCACCTATTTTGGGCCTCAGTCTTTTAGACCTATTAACGAGTCACAGGCTCCTCCTTCTCCTGGAGATTGCCCTTCTCTCTGTTTATACCAGGAGCCTTAGTGGCAGCCCATAAGGACATCTTGAAAGTTTTCCTGTTAGCAGCTACAGCTATCATTCTAAGATACAACTTCATTTGCTGAGTGAATTGCAGAAATGTATCGCTGTTTGGAGTGGTGGGATTGGTTACTTATATTTTGGGCACCTCCAAACGTATCTCACAGGCTTCCCACTTGTCACAGACACCGCAAAAGTTCTTTGAAGGTGGTAGGTACTAGAAGTGCAATAATATGCTAGGGGCAAGGAGGTAAGGGCACCATCCTGGAATCTTGGCCACCTAATCCCACCTACCTGTCATTGACCAGTGATCTCAGGATGGTGCCCTTACCTCCTTGCCCCTCGCAAATAATGTTTTTCTGCACTACTCATTGCTGGACCTGTTTTTATTGTCCTCTTTTCTAGATGTGTACATTTTCAAATTAACACAAATGTCTTTTCTCTTTGCAGTGTCACATTTGCCCCACTTGGGCCCACTGCCCCCACTGAACCTGGCAGGTCTGCCGCCCCTCTCTGTAAATCCTCAGTTTCCAACGTTTCCCCTGGCACCGATATCTGTTGATCTAGCCCCATCACTGCTGGACCACATCTCTGCACCCATCACCGAAAATGCCACATCCACAGCAGAAGAGCTGGGCAGTGCGGACCTCCCACCCACAGAGAGAGTCACTGTCAGCAGCACAGAAGCAACAGCCACCGAGTCCTCCTAACAAGGATCCAGGCTGGCTCAATGTATTTATTCAGCCACCCAATGTGTTTCCGAATGCAAACAGTCATTACTTCATACTAGTTTGTACTGATGTAGGAGATCTGTATATAAAGAGAAATCTAGGTATGAAGACATAAGGGTGACTGAAGGTGAAAATGACAGGTGGGAGAGTTGCCAGACTTGGGCACAGATGTAAATTATTTTAGAGTAAACCAGTTTCCAGGAGACGTCTTTAATAAAGGGTTACGGCACGTGCACTCTCGGTGTGTGTCTGGTTTCTCGGTGTCACCCACTGTGCAGGGTTACATCCCTATCTATTGCTGTAGGTCAGTACTATGGAGAAGCTGCTTTCCTCTAAGGCCTATCTGTACAATTAAGAGAAGAGCTATCTATAAATGTTACCATTTTAAACTCAAGCGTTCAAGAGCTGCGATAATATACAGCAATAAATGACTGGAATTTTACACTATTTTGGCTTGCCGTCTTTGCAATCATTTCTCCACTCGTACTTCTTATTGTGATGTATACCGAGCACTCTCTTCGAAACATATTCAGTCACAAGGACTTTGTACTAACAACCTACATTCTCAGTCTTCCCTCCAGTTTCCTCATCCCGCAGTTGTGCAGTGTACTTAAAGCGGACCTTTACCCTTATAAATGTTTAGTAATGACAATCTACACACACATCCTTCTAGATAATTGCCGGCTTTGTATTCTTTGCATACCTTGTTTCTCTTTTCTTCCCCAGACTTCTGGCAGTGGCCATGTTTACTAAGGGCAGATTACTAGCTCTCCTATTACTTCCCGGATTTCTGGCACATCATCTCAGGGGAGGAAAATGCCTTTCACTGTGATGAGATTTCCCAGCAATGCTCTGCTGATGGCAATCCCAGTGTGCATTGCTTTGGCAAACTGAAGTCATTTTGCACTTTCACTTGCAGAGCATTCACTTCCTGCTTTTGAAAGTATTTCACAATCACGGCATTTTACACCTGACATGTCTATGTTCTTATCATACATAGAGGGATGCATTGGTAGAACCTGATTTTTTGAGTGTAAAAGGTCCGCTTTAACTTAAAAATGACTTTGCAGACTCACTGAAACCAAGTTAGAGACTAAGGTTTGACCTCCAGGGCGCTCCATAATCTCTCCCTCCTAGTCACACTACGTGAATTTTGTTGGAAGAATGCTGAAACCTGGTTAGGTGACAGTTGGTACTTCACAGGTTTAGTTCACCTTTCTGCACATTTTCTCAACAAAACATCCCATCATCTACCCTAACACACTGCAAACGTCCTGTACACACAGCTCTCAGACCAGCTAAAGCCTGTGTGACCAAGACCGTAAAGGAAGTGGAAAAATAGACCTACTGGCAGGAATAATGGGCAATACGGGAGGCAGTGCATATAAGCCTTAACAACAAACGCTTCCTTCCTTCTTTTTGCTCTTTTGGTCTATTAAATACCATTGGAACCTTTTTGTTCTACCTATTTGATGAGTGCAAAAATCTGTGCTGTGTTCTCTGCATTGTTCCTGTGTTGGCTCAGAGAGCCTAGTGAGCCCTTCTAGATCTTATCATGGGCTACAGAATGATGAGCCCTTCTGTTGTCGAGGTCTGAGAGTGAGAGGGCTGACATTACCCATCCACAAAACGCTGTGTGTTGTCAACCCTCAATAGGGCAGGGCACAAGAGCTGAGTGAATTTCTGGCAGATCAACAGGAATTTGTTTAGTGCTGGCCGGGTTTTTAAAGGGATAAACATGGGCAACTGTACTTGTATTGCAGAGAAGTATTGTTTTGTATGTGTGATATATTTATAAACATGGGGGGGGAGGGGATTTATCAAAACTGGAGCAGATTTGCACAGCAACCAATCAGCTTTTCTGTCCCATTTTAAAATCTTACCTGAGCTAACTGAAGAGAGGCGCTAATTGGTTGTCATGGGTAACTGCCCCAGATTCTCTCTGCTCCTGTTTTGATAAAGTACTGCACAAAAGTAAAGAATAGTAAGAATGAAAAAGTGTTACTAGTTTATTTTTTTATCAATTGCCAAACATTTTTCTGCACCCCAGTCCCTATGTTTTCATGCATAGTTGAGTCGCTTAGCCTGGTCTCTACGTCGGAGGTATGGCTTTTTGGCTGTGAGACCGCAGAAAAATGTCAGCAGGAGCTCTGGACTGATGTGAAATATTTGGCTGTAGCAGGAGGCAGTTTGCTCAGTAAAGGTCTGGAGAGCGGTACAATAATGAGTGTCTGCAGCAAATGTGAACCATGGTGGAGGTTCCTTGCACGTCTGGGGCTGCAATTCTGCCAATGGAGTTGGAGATTTGGTCAGGATCAATGGTGTCCTCAATGCTGAGAAATACAAGCAGACACTTATCCATCATGCCATACCATCAGGGAGGAGTGTGATTGGCCCCAAATGTATTCTGCAGCAGGATAACAACCCCAAACATACAGCCAATGTCATTAAGAACTATCTTCAGTGTAATAAAGAACAAGGAGTCCTGGAAGTGATGGGTTGGCTCCCATAGAGCCCTGATCTCAACATCATGGAGTCTGTCTGGGATTACATGAAGAGACACAAGGATTTGAGGCAGCCGACATCCACAGAAGATCTGTGCTTAGTTCTCCAAGATGTACCTAGAACAACCTACCTGCCGAGTTCCTTCACAACCTGTGTGCAAGTGTACCTAGAAGAAGGCAAAGGGTGGCCACACCAAATATTCAATTCATGTGGATTTCTCTTCTGTTCATTTACTTTCCATTTTGTTGATTAAAAAAATTAACACATAATTCTGAAATCATTCTTACTTTACAGCATTTTCTCACACCTGCCTAAAATGTTTGCACAGTAATGTGTGTATGTACATTTATTTTGCCTTGACAAACTCATAGAAACTGCCTCACAGCTGCTTAAAGTAAGTCCTAATCAGATGCCTATGTACTGCTCCCACTAGATGGAGGCATTTACAAATGTCTCCACCTAAACTGGTCACTTTAGTCCCATTGCAATTTTTGAAACTCAACCCTTTCTGGGGGGAAAAAAAACCTCCTATTTATGGGATCCCCATCATATGACAGTCAAACACATGGGGGAGGAGCTAAATAAAATAGGTTGTGTGTATCTCAGCATAGTATAGCTGAGCAAGTCCAACATGTCTGCAAAAAGCTACACCATTGAAATGTTTTTTTGCTGCACATGAGAGACTTGTATACAAGTGCTATGTGCTGGATTCTGCAGAAAGCTGGCTGCCTCGCTCTCTTGATTAAGATGTTGATGCCACAAAAAAAAAAATATTAAAACTGCAATTTCACTTTAAATTTTAGAGTGGTGCAACCCTTCCTTGCAACATAGGCCATAGAGGTCCAAACATCCTGGCTGGCTCTGCTCTGTAGTGCACTCTGCAGTCCCATTGATTCCTATATAGACTCTCCAGATGCATGGTGGTCCCCAGCTATCCAGACCAGTAAGGACCATTGAATAAAACTAATGGGGGCAAAATAGAGAGAGAACTGTCCCCCTCAATAAACTGGGGGAAAACAGGTTTTCTTTAGCATTCATTAAGGTACACAAGAACGCTGCTGTTGGGTTATAATGCTGCCTACAGGAAGATTTGGACACCTGTAAACAAAAAAAATCAAGACCAGCCATCTTGGATCATTCAGAATGCATGGACGGATGCATTTGACCAGCAGCTGACTTCCTTCTGAGCTGCATTTGATCTGCTTTAAGTGGGTTTGCTTTCCAATGGACTTTGCATTCCTTTACAAGTCTGTCAACAAAAGCCCATAAGCTGCTCTAAGGAGATCTTGAGGGTGTGGCTGGGTTGGAGCCTTAGCCCCTCCTCCAAAATCTTTCCAGTCCAGTCTCCTGGGACTTAAATGGAAAGCCAATCACCAATAGGATCGGGTTGGACCAAACACCACATTGAGCATGTAGGCTGTGGCTGACCATTTCTTTCCCATGTCTGCACCCAGTGGGACGGTGATCCAGGTGTAAGACTACCCCTACAACCAGGGCCGGCCTTAGACCTTTAGGCGCCCTGTGAGAGAAAGCTTTACAGCGCCCCTCAGTGACCACACCCCTCAGTGGCCACACCCCCAGTAACCACACCCATTTATTACCCATATTTTTGGTAAAATATAAAAAGCGGGGTCACAACAACAACCTGCTTTGGGGGATATCATAAGGCCTGAGAGCTTCAGAACATAAATATACCTCTTGGCCACCAGGGGCGCTATTCTATTTCTAGAGGGTGATCACAGAATAATGGCTTGTGGCCCCCACTGGATGAAGCCGGCTATAGTGACACACAAAGCGTTTTATTACATCTAGGTGACATTCACAAATCCAGAGGAGAGCCGTGCTTTGATTCTGTTATTTGACCCCTGGGTCACAGATAATAAGCAGCCATAGCATACTGTTCTAGTGCACATAAAATGTAATGAGTGTCACATTCTGTAGCCGGGAGAAGGTCAGTGACAACATACAACCTTTCCATGAAATGACATTTAACCAGG
>NW_017307629.1:139660-151196 GCF_000935625.1 Nanorana parkeri
TGTACTGGCAATTTATGCATTTACCTCACATTACAGACATCCTTTAGTAGGACCCATTCACAACATCTGCGCTGGCCGTTGTTTCCAGCGCAGCCCCAATGCAAGACACGGCAATTTGGTGCCCTTGGTGTGTGCTGAAAACAAAACTAAGGCATGCCTTACTTTTTTTTTTCCAACGCAGTGGGATGTGACGGTACAACCGCCTCATACCTCGTTGTGCCCGTAGCACTGAATGAAATGTTACTTGCGACATTTCAAATCAAGTTCTAACAAATGATGTCATCTGATGTGAATGGGCCCTCAGTCACGTTTTGTATTCATTAACCACTTTAACTGCAAGCGGCCGGATTGCTGACTCCAAACAGTGGGTGGGCTTCTCCCTGTACAATGCAGAGTAACATCACTTCTCAGGATCCCTCAGATCTCATCCACATACTCCGGTATGTATTAGTTGTTCTTGTCTTATGTTTGTTTTAGGTGTTAAAAAATTAATGAAAACAAATAAATAAAAAAATTAAAAAAATGTATATTTTACGTTGCCACAAACACATAGGCACATAAACATAATATACACACCCATACCCCCATCAACATACCAAGACACAATGCATGGTCACATAAATGATTACATTTCCTGCACCCTTAAAGATGTTCATTAACCTACATTTATACATGATTTCAGATATGTGCGGTTCCCCTTTAAGGTGTCTTGCAGAAATAAGGAGTTCTCAGGATTCCTTTTAAAGCATCTTGTATTTGGATGGATGGTGATATATGGGGGTTGCTGACAAGGCTATAACAACACTCAGTATTAGAAAGGAGGAACAAAGGTTTTTTTTTTTACACTCTATCTATTCTCACTCTATCCATATGTTCTTTGCGGCATTTCAATGTGTGTCACTGGACAGCTAGTAAGGAGAGGTTGGAGGCCACAATTTATGGAGAACGGTCAGATTTGTAATGCCTTAGTACATTCCAGCATGTGGTGAGGATTTTGTGCCCCTGCAATAAACAAATTCATGGCCACTAGATAAAGCCGAGGAGCATAGTGCTTCCATCTAGTGCCCACAATGCACTGCAAATCTTGTTTGTATAGCTGTTCACTGGGCAAACTCTTTATAAATTAACCCCTAATTGTTCCATTTCCACCATATATGCGCATCACACACCGATCTCTCTATATGTACAGAGGTTATACTTAAAGTGGAACGAAGAATTTCATAGGAACTCTTACTCTTACCTAACATGCAACAGCGCAATCTCCCTCATCACTAGCGCTTCCATCTTCTTCTGGGTTAAGGAGTCCTCAGTCATCTTTATTAGCCAGCCTGGGGTGACGTAACTCCCACACATGAACAGATGGCGGCAGCCATTGTTCTTTATGACTCCTGCCACATGCATTGGGCTGAAAATAGAACTCAGAGCTCTATAGACTAAAACCTAATTCTACCAGTTGGCAGACCAGGAAGTGTTTACTACAGCTGGCAGGCCGGGCACTTTAGACTACTGCTTATGAACAGTGAAAGGTAATTCATTCCATTTGGAAAGTTTTTCAGATCGGTGCACAGTATGTCCTAGCGACAGCCAACAATATGAAGCTCTAGGTAATATGTATAATACATTTTTCCGTGATTCATGTTACCGCTTCGGACTCCGCCACAAGGCTCCCCTTTTTCCCCGCCGGAGTACCCCCTGAATGTATTTAATGCTACATTTATTTATTTTATACTTTCTTTTTCTAGAAGTCTTCAGTCTGGTCACATGACAAGCAGGGCCTTCTTCCTCTCTGGATCTTCTCCCGCGCAGTGATAGGTCCTCAATGGTGCAAAGAGAAGCACGCATATGATGCGTCGTCACTGCTGCACCATGGTGATGTCCTGAACTCACAATATGTCCTCAGTCTTCCGGGTTGATTGGCCTTCATTAAACCTTGAAGACTGATGACATGTTGTGGCAGAAAGTGATTACTGTGAGGGAGACAGCAATGGATTAAAAAAGATTTCAGCATGAGCAGCTTTTTTTTAATATACGTAGTAATGGTTTCATTATTATGGACTCTGACAGTTCCTTTTTATTGTAGCGTGCGTGCGTGCGTGCGTGTTTTCCACATTACTACCTATTATGGATTTCATTTTTTGGGTGGGGAAGGAGCTCATGTGATCAGAGCAGAAATTATTTTGTAAAGAATCATCAGCATTTCTTCTGAAGCTTCCTGGACTGAGTGGACTGAGTGGACTGAGTGGAATACAAGGCCAGCCATTGATGACCTTTTAAAAAATCCATTTTGCATTGCTGTCTCCACCTTCTGCACTTTTTATGGGTTTTTTTTTTTTTCCAAGTCAGTGACTCACAGATTACACAGTATGAGTGACACCTGAACTTCTGATCTATACACTCGCCCATCTCAGTGCCTCAGAAGGAAGGCAAGGTCAGCAATTGCAGCCTCCATGTTGATTTGAACACCTGTTCTGGTGATAATAACAGGGTATGTCCTCTCACTCTGAAGAGATTTCCTCTTGTTTACCATTGTGTCTATGGGACAGAAAGTGATGGAAAGCTAAATTCTTCAATCAACACAGAATAACAATCCAGAATACTGACCAAGAGATCTACCCATGATAATTGTAACATTATTATTATTATACAGCAGTTTGCACAGCGCTTTACAATATAAAAGAAGACATTACAATACAATTCAAGACAAGATGGGAAGGAGGGCCCTGCCCCTGAGGGCTTACAATCTAAAAGGGAGGGGGAAGTGATACATGAGGAGGGAGCTGTTTGAGATGAATTGTTTGAGAATGTGATGGTTGAGTGGTTAGGCTGAGCAATGGTCTGCAGTGTCTTTAGTTGGGATGGTGGCCTGCTAAAATAGTGCATCAGCCTTGATTGTCAGTCGTTGAAGTGTTTAGCTGAGCTTGCCTTAGAGATGTGATTGGGGTGGGAGCAATGGTCTCCAGTGACAACAATTCCAAAGTCTAGCCATGCACACTTCGATTTCTCTCATTCAGCCTGGGGATGCTGAGCCAGAGAAAAATCATTAGATTTGTGATTAGTGTGAATGGAGGAATTTGCACTACCAAGTATTGTATTCAGACAGCCAATCCACCCGTGACTGACTAAGTACCTGAACAGTGACCACATCTAATAGAATGCAGTCACTGCTGTGCCGATAATTGTCCATCAGGCCTGGTCAACCCATCAATAGACTTTGGTTGAGCTGGCTGGACTGAACAGGGCCACCGGCCACTCCAATTTCAGCTAATTCAGCAGAGATCAGCCGAAATTCAAGCTGTGTCTGGCTATTTTAAGAATACTGGGGCAAGTTATGATAATGTTTTAAAGTCCAGCAGAATCATTATTATACACTGATAATCATCAGCAGACTTCATAGAAAACGGTTTTACCGAAAACACCTGTACAGAATAATGGCCTTCCAGGGTCTTTATATATCAATTCCCAAGCAGTGAGAAAATAGCATTCACCATCAAGTTCCCTCACAGTGGAGCTTTAAGAAGAAAACAAGGAGCAAAGGCAACTTCTAAAAATAATTCACCTTCACCCTCCAAGAGACAATTTACACCCAGTCATATAACACTTCCACATACCATGAGGGTGCATGATGACCAACGCTTGGTACTACAGCAGAAATCCATCACTCATGAATAATATTTTCAACCATATAAGAAACACTAAAAATAGGAGAGAGAAAAGGAGAGAAAGAAATAGAATAGAACATGGTAAAAACCTGAAAATGATAAATAAACTACAAATGCCTTTGATAGAAATGTTACCTCTTTCAAGTTCTATCAAAAAGTAAAAAAAGAAAAAGAATCTGGAGTTGGGCTTGAGGATGAGAAATATTAACATCCAGTTCAAACAGCAGGTAGACTTTATTGCGCCTCAAAACTATTAATTCTGGCTTCCTGTCTGGCTAAGAAACAGAAAACTGAGATATGACCCTTGAGGTTACTAAGCTAACAGCATCTTTCATTGTAGAGTGTCCACAGTAACAACTGCACCCCCAAGTGGTGATTTGTAAGAATGCAATTGAGTGTGCTTTTACATTACATGCACATCAATACAGATACAGTAAACGTGGTATTGTCTTAACAAGTGGAGCTAATCATTAGGGTGAAAGAGCCGAAATTAAATATCAATGGTTTACATTAGAAGGAGGTGTTTTTTGTACTTGAAGTATATCTAAAGCCAAAACATTTTTGTTGTTGTTGCATAAAGTAGGAAATCGCTAAAAACCCAGTAAGGATTTTTCTTGTTATCTGTGAACATTCTGCAACTTTGGGATCTTTACCATGAGTGTTGTTCTAATTAATATTAAGAGTTCGCAAATATACTTCAGTCTAGAAGGAGTCAGTTATTTTGGAAGTCATGGACATGAGCAACTACAAAAGATGAACAGAGTATGTTCATAAAGTGCTTTTCAAACAATAGGATTTTGTACTCACCGTAAAAGTCCTTTTCTTGCACTCCATTGAGAGAGGCAGGAAGTCTTTCACCTTTTCACCTTTGTGTTTTACTGCCGCCTACAGGATGATTAGACACAGGCAAACTATAAGATAACCTCTCCTACCACCAGCATGTCTCAGTTTGTTTTAGCAAAGCAGTGCATAGGGCATCGTTCAAAAACACAGATAGGTGGGACCTGTGTTCCTCAATGGACTCCAAGAAAAGGATTTTATGGCGATAAGAAAAATCCTATTTTCTCTCTCGTCCATTGAGGGACACAGTCTTTCATTCCATTGAAAGATGTCCAAATGCAGTCCAGTTAAGGGATGGGCAACACAGCAAATGAAAATAGGCCCAAGAAAATAACATTCTGGAGGACTACCTGTAGCTCAAAGGGCTGCCTGAAGGACTTTACGCTCAAAGCAAACATCAGAAGAGATTGCAACATCCACCTGGTAGAACTTAAGGAACCTATGAGCAGAAGAACACGCTGGCAGCCTTGCACATCTGGGAAAAAGTAACTTGATGCTGAAAAGCCAGAGAATCATTCACAGGCATTTTGACAGGAAGGGGTGGAACTGGATTCATTAGACCATGCACTTGGATGATAATCTGTCTAAGCCATCTAGAGATGTGTCAGGAGCTATCTGGCAGCGTGGAGTGGAACCCACTGGCAGGAAGTAGCCTGAAGCGTCCGAAGGCAGAAGTACAAAGGTGCAATCCAAAAGAGAAGTCAGGGTCCAATCCAGGTCAAGGCGGGCAGCAAGGGTTCAGGGGCGAAAGTCAGTCCAAGGTTGGAAACAGGGAGTCCAGATGAGGGGTCGGGAAGCAACAGCATGATATACAAATGGGGAGCTAGGTAATCACATCATAGGGTGGAATAACTCAGCAACAAGCCAGAGCTCTGGCCAGGTTTTTATAGCCAGGGGATGTACTCACCCCCCGGTCACCGAGGCAACCAGGAGGCTTCCCTCCCCGGGAGCCAATGGCAGGCGAGAGAGGTGGAAGGTGTGTGCTGGGAACCTCCCAGAGACTCCTTAGGGTGGAAGCCCCTAAGCTTGAAGTGAAGTATACCTTCCATGTTAAATAATGGATTGTGGCAAAAGTAGACTTCGTAGCTTTGAACATCGTAGAAATCACCAGTTCAAAGATGCCATAGTCTCTCAGAACCTGGGCTTCAACATTTCAGTTCACAGTTTAGCCATGCTACTTACTCAAGCAAATATGAAGCAGGATGGTAAATTGGTCCTTGAGATCTCAACAAGCTGGTGGAACCCATGGTGTGTCTGCCAGTCTTACCAGCTTGGCATACTACAGCTGCCAGGGCCAGTTCGGAGCAATGGGGATCACTTGAATGATCAACATGTTGGAAAGTGTAGGCACATCTTCAATACTGAGGAAGGTTTGTCTGAGGATTTAGCAGACTTTGAGCCCTAGACTTTACGGGTGGCCTGGAAGCCAAGCTTTAGGGGTCTGGATGTAGATTGTGCAAAAGTACAGAAATAAAAGGGACATTTCTTAACTGATAGAGCTTACTTTGCAATGTGTTCCTAAGGGTTGTTCTTTGCTGAGGAAGACGGGTGCTCTGGCCACCAGTAGCCCATCCAATCTGCAGAGGAAGATGGAGCATGCCTGTGGCCTTTGCGGTCAGCAAATAACTGGGTGATTTGGGCTATAAAGTCTTGCATGACTGTAGTAAAAACCTCAGCCAAGAGGGCAACAGGTTCCTAGGTTGCAGACATTGCCGAATCCATGTGAGTTGGGGGCACTTGGTATGACGGGACTGTTCCCCCGTATTTAGAATCAGGTAAGCTGTGACCGCATTGAATTACACTCAAAAAATTCTACCAATGCATCCCTCTATGTATGATGATTAATAATAACAGACATGTCAGGTGTAAAATGCTGTGATTGTGAAATACTTACACTTGCAGAGCATTCACTTCCTGCTTTGAAAGGGCAAAATTACTTCAGTTTGCCCAAGCAATGCACACTGAGATTGTCTTAACAGCAGAGCATTGCTGGGAAATCTCATGACATCTCAGGGAAAGGCATTTCCCTCCCCTGAGATGATGTGCATGGTCACATGTCCTAGTCACATGTGCCAGAAATCCAGGAAGTAAAAGAGCTAGTAATCTGCCCTTAGTAAACATGGCCGCTGTGAGAAGACTAGGGAAGAAAAGGGAGATAAGGAATACAAAGAATACAAAACCGGCAATTATCTAGAAGTATGTTTGTGTAGATTGTCATTACTAAACATTTCTAAAGGTGTGTTTGTTGTTATTTGAAAGAAATGGGTAAAGGTCCGGTTTAAGGCAATGTAAGGGTCAGGGAATGATGCAAGGCCTCAGGTACTCACCAAACCCAGACAGCTTGTTGCAGGTGAATAAAGGATGGCTGGAGATGACCAAAGTCAATGTAGGTGGGCAGCAGGAACTGATCAAAGAATGAAGATCCTCCCACAAGCCCAGCCTAACATTACTGGGGTACTGCTAGCAGCCAAAGTGCCACCTGAAGACCAACACCCAAATCTGAGACCTGGCGACACAGAGCCCCCGGTATGAAGGGGGAGCAGACAAGGGACCAAAGGAAATAATTAGACTTGATGCTCCAGATCAAGAACATAAGGATCACCGCCAAAAGGGAGGTAACTCCATATCTTATACCCCTTCAGGTCAGGGATTGGAACGTTGGTCCTGCAGCGGGCTCTTGGGCTGCCCCGTTCGGTTTCGTTGAATCCGTGACAGATTGTTTTGTCAGCTAGCTAAAGAGGCTCCCAGGATTTAATAATATCCGGTATGAATTAACTAGCAGCTCTTGGTGGTAGTATCTTCAACAAAGAAACAAAAACTAAAATAATAAAGCAGAAGTGGAGACATCCATTCCCCTGAGGACACTAAACGAAACTGGCAGTTGTAAGGTGGAGGGGTTTTGCCCCTTTAAATGGTTCAAGAACACACTCTGACACCACCACATGTGATGATGACTAAGCCTTATGCTGTGAGCTATCTTTTTTTACTCACAGGTAAACACACTTTGTTTTCCTTTGTTAGAATTCCTTGTCTTCCACAGCAGCTGGATTCAAGACAGCTCCTTACATGTGAGATTGTGGGTCTGTTTCCCGAACATGTGCAAATTCCTCTCACTATCTCCGTTTGCTGCATCTCAATTCACATTCTGCCTTTCTATACAAGTTTAAAATGTGATTGGTGGCTGTGATGAACTTAGAATTGACTGACATACCAGATTTTCTGTATGTGAGAAACAGCAAGAATCCTGCAGTGTGTACACATGGGACTCTCTCTTGCCATAAAGCTACCTTGTCAGGGTAAAAGAAGAAGCTAAAGACTGGCTCACTGCAGTGGAAGAGGCAATATACTCGCCTCTCAGGCATGCTGCACCTCCTACCTCCCCTCTGTTCCAGCACTGCCGCCTCAGTCTGTTTCTTCAGCAGTCGACACTTCGAGAAGTGTTAGATGCCGAGTTCCTGCCACATGCTGTGGTTCCCATGTCAATGGAGGACGCAACATTGACACCGGGGTTGCAGTACAGAATGCCAGCAAGTGGCAGGGGACACAGGGATGTGACACTCCCGGAAGAATGCTGAAAAGACTGACGGAGGCTGCAGTGCCTGAACGAAGGGTGGTAGGGAACACAGACCACCATAGAGGTGAATATAAAAAGGTCTTCTATTGAAGGGAACTTGCCTTTAGGATTTTCTCTACCTAACAAGGTCCTTTATAAAAAAAACAAAAAAAAAAAAAAACTGTAGGCAAAAGGTTTTCCTAGTTACCCAGAAAGAGAGTATGGAGGACCAGTGCATCAAAACTGTGCAAGGACATAGATTATTGCCTTACACGTGTAATTTCTGTATTTTGTGAAATGTCCCGTGTTTATTTTTGTCAAGGTGAACCTGTTTCTTTGCCTTTCTGTGTTAAAAATTTTAAACTTGAATAAACTCAGATTGAACTAAAACTGTGCAAGGATAAACAAAACGGAACCCCTGAGAAGGCACTGAGTGCCTTGTGTGTATTTCAAATGTTCCACTTTACATTTTAACAGAGGAGAAGAAAAACACGCCAACTAGAAATGTCAATTTCATTATTTATTACTGTTTGGCTACATTCTCTACATTTCAGCAGCATCTTAAAGAGACAGTTAATGTATATTTATGTACAATGAAAAATGAAAATCGCAACATTGGAAACGAGAGCCACAGTCAACTGTACAATATTAAATGGTTATCTGTCTTAATACAGCCTCTTTTTTTTTTCTGTAACATGAACAAAATTACACAATTGCCTTTGAAACGTTATAAATGCTATTGGATGCTGCAGAGGTCGTCGAGCTATTACAACACGCCGCAACAGCTGCTCTACTCTGTCAGCAAAGGGCTGCCTTAATGTTGTGCAGTAGAGAAGTACAGCGGTCTTGAAAAATCAGATCTAGCATACTACATAATTAGAAAGTAAAAAATAAAAATCATGTCTGTTGTGATCTAACACCATTTTAAGCCAGCAAAAGGAATTGTATTTTTACACCGACAGTCTCCTGCATCAAGGAGCTTCCCAACAAGTAAAATGTCCAAACAAAACCTCCTTATTATGTCATCAACATGCCAATGTAAGATACCAGGAACAGGCTCACATTACTGTCAATGATGGGTTACACATGCTTGTTAGTGAACAGTCTAGGACCTTAAGCGGTTTGATTTGCTCCTTTTACGGAAACAGTTTAAAAATTTGCAAAATGAGAAGTTATTTTAGCAGCAAATGATAGCGCCATCGAGGAGACATAAATATATATATCTATATATATATTTGCAAACATTTGTAAAAGGTGAAAAGCTGCTGAAAACACATTTATAACTGAAAATGACATCTGTACAACAATATACACCAGCAACAGAAGGGAATTTCTCATTATCCTGCATAGAAAACTTTAGAGTTTTGAGAGCTTTTGGTACCTTACTGGATGTCGTATGTGTGCAAGAATTTAAAACAAAAAACAATAAACAAGGGATAAGAAATGAGGTGGAATGATTAATAGAGATGTAAAATCCTGAAAGCGAGGGTGCAACTCAAAACTTTACCTTGGAAAATAAAACAAAGTGACAGGTCCTTGTGTGTGTAGTGCCTGAAAGTAATGTGGAGGTGTCTAGCAACCAGATTCTCTGTCCTTTTCTAACCTCCATTTAAAAAAAAAAAACAGGACTGCTATGGGTAATACCTTCACATTTCCTTTCAGACAGTCGATATATAAGTGGCCCAAAGTGATAAAAAAAAAGAAGACCTAGAAAATAGATCTTGTGACTACCCCTCTCTTTCAGCTTTGGTTTCAACGACAGTTGTCCAAGAATGGGCAGCAAGCGTTCCCTTATGTAAGTCTTATTTTAATCTTGGATTTCAATTTGCTTTAGTATATAATGAAAAATGCCTATCATGCTAAAACTCTCCAGTATCAACCAATTGTGTTTTAGTATTACAAAGAATATTTACAAAGTCCCCTCTAACGGAAAAAAAAAAAAAGAATAAATCTCCATGTTGAACAGCAATCAAACCTGGTTTCGTATTCACGCTCATGTGCGCCTTGACGCAGGCCCCTAACCCATAATATTACACAGGGTCAGGAGACAGGAGTCCAGGTTATTCCCAGTAGCTTGAAAATGGCTTTATAGCACACCGAGGCCAAGGTCAAACGTTACAGTCATAGGATAGAGGTCTTCACAGTCTTGTCTTCGCTCATCATACAAATAACACTAAGAAGATACGTCCCCCAAAACACACAAATGTCTCCAAACACATCCTCTGTCATGGGGAAAAAGAAAAAAACGAAAAGAAATACTCAAATCCTTGCTTCGGCTTCAAACTAAAACTTGCACCTGAAAGCTAGTGTGGGAGGATTCATGCCAGCCAAGATCCGAGTATCAGTATGAAATGATGCTTGACGTAGGTGTGGTGGGAGAGGCCACTAGCCCTGACATGTGCAGGTTTCCTGAAGAATTAGATCTCCTCATGTGTGGGAGAAGATAGGCTTCATGCGCCAGCTGGTGAACATCGAATCTGTCTTCTTTGCGGTAAGCTAAGCACCGCCTGATAAACCCCTATGCGGAAAGGAAAACACAATCACAATGTTTATTTCGGAACTCCAGGCAGATGAAAAACAATACATACATACGGTACATAGATACATACACACAGTTTTACCTGCCCCACCAAAATACTTGTAGTATTATAACTAGGGATGCACCAATATATCGGCCGCCGAAACATATCGGCCGAAAATGGCACTTTTGGCATAATGCCGAAAGTGCCATTTTCCTGCTGATACAATGGCGAACCCCTGCTTTCTTTCCTTCCCGCTAGGCGCTGCTCTGTGTCCTAGCGGGGAGGAGAGAAACTGTGATAGCCGGCCAAGTGCTACGAGCGGCCGGCATCTCCTCCCACACCGCTCAGCCTCATATCACAGTCCAGCAGAGCGGTGTGTGGGCGGAGACAGGCCGCGCTGTCACAGGAGGCTGAGCTCTCCTCCCTACACCACTCGATCAGCCTCCTGTGACAGCGTGTCAGGAAGGAGAGCGGTACAAACACTCCGTGATCAGTGATCGCTGAGTGTTTGTAGATAATTGAGTATATGGAATGTTTACTATATCCTCAATTATGAATGAATGTAAAGTAATCTACATCACCTCCTGGTCATTCATAGTTGTAGTTATAGTAAACACACAATGTTCTCAAGTTATGAATGATCAGAAACACTCAGTATAGAGGCTTCCTGTTCATTGATAACAGGGGATACAGAAAAAGAGATTTAGGACTCTTTTTCTATTTCAAAAAGGAAATATCAGGGGTCTGTTTAAACCCCTAATATTTCACCGAAGAACCTAAAAGTGAAGTAAAATATTTTTTAAAATGTGAAAAAATTAAAATAAAAAACATTTTTTGTATCGGTTTAGGCCCGACAATTTTTTTTATTTCGGTTTCGTTTCAGGTTTTAAAATTTCCATTTCGGTGCACCTCTAATTATAACCCCCCCCCCCAAGAGCATCAATATAACATTTCTGTTTTAC
>NW_017307629.1:151556-178285 GCF_000935625.1 Nanorana parkeri
CCCCCCCCCCAAGAGCATCAATATAACATTTCTGTTTTACTGAATCTCTGTTTGATATCAGCCATAAAAGACTCAACAGCATGTACTCTGTGTCATCTAGAAAGCTCCAGCTGAATTTGACACAGACCCCAATAGGTCCACCTCCCCAAACCTATACTAAAGCTGGCCAAACATTAGTAGATTTGGGAACAAACGTTCATACGAAAGATCTTTCTTTCCCACCCGATAATGACAGACACTTAAGGAATGTTGATCGAAATTTTCGTTTGGTTTTAAGATTTGATTTTGGAATGAATGGAGTTTCTCGAATGAAAATCACTTTCACTGTTAGAATTTTCCATCCTGCCCCTTTTTTTTTGTCGCTGCGGTTGAAATCAAACTGCGATTTGACCCCATCAACTAATGGAAAGTCGAACAAACGTTCTTTCGTAAATCTGAGCAGTGTATGGCCAGCATTCTAATACATAACCATCGGACCAGAGGAATGGGAAAAGACCGACTAGAACCTTGTACCCATCTACTATTCACCTGCATTTTATTTAATGGAATTAAATTTCTCAGTAAATTCCATGTGCATGTCAGCATTATCAATCTGCAAACAGAGTAACCAGTGACACTAACTATATTTACATAAGCTTCTCTAGTATACACTGTGATTTCGGTGGCAGTGTGCTTCAGATAAAGCAAACAAAACTCTACAGACAGGCAAAATGGGGGAAGATAGCCAGCACAGAAAGTTTAGGTATAGTTAAAAATAGTTTTTCATAGAGTTTTGGTTAGAGTAGAAAGTGTTAAGAAATGTCTCTTGGACAGTTGCCACCAGAAAGGATGTTCCCATTGAAGGATTTAACCTCATCTCTGGTGACAACTTCAACACTTTGGATTCCCATCACTTTCTGTCCTGGTGACAATAAGAAGAGTAAACCAATCCAGTGGGGACAGACAGAAATACAATTCTGGCTCTATCCAAAACTTAAACAAGATGTGGAGAGGTTTAAAGGTATATATGCAATAAAGAAAACCTAGAGGGAGACAAATAGCAAAACCCAAAGAGGAAAGTTGTATCATTGTGTACATCCAACAAGCATATCCATCACTCCAAACCCCTATAACCTAACCTACTAGTGCTGACAATGTAAAAGCCAAACAAGGTAGACGTGTACAGTACTAAGGCAGGCCTTAGCAGTGATACCTAGTACAGGGTCTATCCTCCACTAAAGTTCCTCACAGCTTAAAAAAAACACAAACTCGAAAGTGCATATGACCTGAAAAAATGAGTCGTTTACTATAATTGAATTGATATTTTTTACCTTGGCTTCATTGCTTACAACAGGCTTCACAGGAAACTGAACATCTGTAGCTTTCAGTATGGTATTTTCTTGTAATATGTCTTGTTGTGACTGATTGTGTCCAAATGGCTGGAAAACAAAGGGATGACATTAGACATTTTACTGTGAGCGAGTACATATTCACAAACACATGCCTGGCTGACAGCCCTTACCTTTCTGCCATAAAGACACTGGAAAAAGATGACTCCTACAGACCACACATCCACTTTATTGGAAATCTTGGGTGGTTCTTTGCCCACCACAAAGCATTCTGGGGGAAGGTACCTGTGAGATTTCAGAAAAAGATAAATACCAATATACAACAAACAATATTAAGTACTTTACAGAACAAGAATATGGATCTAAAGCAGTGGTTCTCAACCTGTGTAACCCACATTTGTCCTTGGTCATTAAGTGGTGACCCAAGTCGCACTGCAATGGAACGCATGGCATTGTGGTAACGTGCGTTCTGCTGCAGGAGATTGAACTGTGGGTGTGAGGTGTGCTTGGGGTGCCATTACGAGAACTGGAGTGGATCCTCACCCAGGGGACCAGTGCTGGGCTGCTGTGCTGTGACGGAGCTCCATCCATACGTGCATTGCTTGTACAACTCCCATGTGCGCCCTGTAGAGGTGCCGGGAGCCAGAATGTGATGTCACTCCAGTACAGGCACCTCTACAGGGCACGTGAGGGAGCTGTAAGCAATGCACAAATGGATGGAGCTCCCTCGTGGCCCTAGCTCCAGCCCACCTCAAGCTGACACACGACGCCAGGCAGTATATTCTAAATGGCTGCTCTGCGTGAGAACCGACAGTGCTGCACAAGGAGGAGGCTAAGAGACTCTCACCTAAAAAAGTGGAAGGCACGCGGCGACCCACTGAGCACGGTGTCGCGACCCACTTTTGGGTCACGACCCACCAGTTGAGAACCAAGGATCTTAAGTATATTAAACTTCCAGATCTTTATTGTTCACAGCAAAATGACAGGTGCACTTCAAGTAGAAACTTACCAGTAGGTTCCAGCCCCTTGTGAGGTCAAGTCCATTCCATCCACACCATAGCTGTCATCATCCATTATTTTAGACAAACCAAAGTCTGTGATTTTAATCTCACCACATGCCGTACCATCGACAAGGAGAATATTTCCTGGGAGAGAATGTTTTCATGAGTAGGATGGCGGTGTTATTAGTTTATTGTCCGATATCGAATTACTAACAATATCGGCAATAAAGATACAATACATTTCACACTGGATTTAGCTTTACAGATGTGGGATCACTTTCACAAGCGTGAATCAGCTGAATAACAATTGCATGCAAAATCCACTAGTGGAAATGGGAGAGAACAACTGAAATGATTTTTCAACTGACTGGAATTCTAATCTCTACAGATGATGGTTTTCTAGAAATATGATCAATGTAAGCGCTCATTTACAATACAAGGCCATTATGAATATCAAAATATTGATTTGTCCAACTGGAATTTTTCACATGTTGTGGTTTTTTGTTTTACACAATGGCGGCCCGATTTACAGTCTGTGTCCAGATTCCCCATAAGATAAAAAAGAGCACCTGTTCCCATCTCTGCGCTGCTCATTATGCTGAGTACAAGAAGTACATTTTATTCAAGCGCTGTCTTGCATTGGGAGGCCCATGGAAGTCAATAGCAATGCATCAAAACACATGAAAGATGCATTTTGTTGCACTGGTCACAGCTATTAACAAGCATTGTTCAATAGCTGTTAACTCTTTTCTCTTACTTGCATGAAAGGCTTTGTGACCAAGAAAAAAAAGCCAAAAGGTCTAGTGAACGTTGTCTGACCTATATATTTTCGATGCCAGTCACTCAGCCCAGATGAAAGTCTGATCAGGCAGTGGTTCCATATCTATGGTGACAGACAGACCGACTCAAGTGGGCACATGGTTCTGAGGGTGGGGGGGCTGGGGGAAGACCAGCAGCACCAGTCACATATGCCTGTGGCTTACTCCCTTTCTACATAGACATAAAAATATTGGGTTACCAGAGCAGATCTTGCAAGTTTATGGAGTGATGGGTAGCAGACGTAGTACATCTGTCTGTGGCAGCGAGTGGGTTTACAAGGTATAGGCAACGCAGGTCTAAATGCACAGGCAATTTTCTGCCTACCTGGCTTTAGATCGTAATGGATGATGGGAGGCTTGATCTCATTGAGATAACGTAGTGCATTGACTATTTGCATTACGATAGACCTGGCTTCTTTTTCAGACATCAGTTTGTGTTGTTTCAGATAGAAGTCGAGATCATTTCCTTCACAGTATTCCAGCACCGTACAGAACCTGGAAAAAACCCAAGGAAACTAATGCTTATTTCAGTGTTTATAAAAGGTAGTTTAACATGCTGTCCAGAAATAGAACTAAGTGTACACATTACGTATACACCAAAGCACATTAATACAACATGTAATACCTAACTATTTTTTCTTACATTCCTTGTACATTTCTGCTATATTTAACTGTTTTTATAATGTCTTTACCAAGTTAACATCTAGGTTGCTAGCCAACACATACCCACAGACCAATCTTGCGGTCACATTCACAACAGGTCTACTTTAAAAAGGTGCACATGTCACAAATTAAAACAGGAATGAAAACAAGTGGCTCTAAAAACCATTGAAAGTAACTATAATTTGTTTTGGGGCTCAGTCTGTTTGAATGAAATCCCAGACTAAGCCATATAATAAGGGGATGGGTCATTGTAATGACTGATACTTGATTCACAAAGCTGCATAGTATTATTTAGCATGTTTTGTAGATAGTGTCCCTATGCAAGACCAAAGGGGTTCTCTGCAAGATAAGGCTACTAGCTTAGAGGCTTGCCTTGCAGAAGTGAGAACTATAAAGGAAAGCAACTATGTGGGTGAAAGTAGAGGAATATCTCAAATGGGTCCAAATGGTGGCTTCAAAAGCACCAAGAGAAGCCAATTCATATAGAACAGAGTCATGGGTGGACAAACTGGAGGAACCACGTGAGAGACCCCCTGCACAATGTGTTAGAGAGGGTGAAGCCAACAGTCTTTGAAGAAATAAAAACAACAAACCATGGACAGTGCAGAGACTTGATCGTTGATAGTGGGAGGAGCCAAGGCTTGTTCAAGACCCAAATGCAGGAAGGAAACAATCCATTCCACAGAGAAACTCTTGTGAAAATTAAGTCTTAAACCTATCCCTCAATAGCCATGCCATTAAAGCCAGCTGAACCTCTTTCAAATCTGGTCAGAGATGCATTGTTGACTGTTCCCTCAACAGGAGGCTGTCCAAGTATACCATGTAGGGCTGCAACCAACTAATCGATTAATTGATGAGAATAGTAGTCAACTAGTCTCATTATCGATTAGTGGAATCCCCTAGCTCTTTCCTCCATGCTGGAAGGAGGGCACAGCAAGCAGCAGGCGGGTAAATAGCCAGCCTGCTATTGGCTATTACAATTTGAAATGGCCAATAGTAGGCTGATATTGCACCAGCCCACTACCTGCTGTATTTACATTCAACTGCCGTCTGCGGAATCTTGCTACCGGCAGCTATCATTCCCTGGCTGAAGCTATTCAAGCGCAATGTGCTTACAATACAGTTATTAAAAAATTAAATTACGAAAAGGTGGGAAAAAAGTCATTTTCAGTTTCGGCCTGACAAATTCTGCTGCAGGAGGTGCGTTGGTTAATTTCAATGGCACCCCAAATGCGTTTGCAATACTGCATTTGTGCATTTTATTTTAAATTAAGGATGGCATTTTTTTCCCTTTAATTTTTTTTTTATCTGATTAATCGAAAAAATAGAATTGGCCAACTAATCGATTATGAAAATAATCAGTTGCAGCCCTAATCCCAGGGCGCTACAGGGCCAACATGAAAGCCAGAACCCCAGTGCAGTGCAGAGGCCCTGCAGCAGATCATAAAAGCACTGGATATATGGGTCCACAGATGCCAGAAAGTCTCCCTGGTGAGGGGAGGGAATGGAATATCTGACTGATTTAATCTAGAACTTTTGGGCCTGAATGTAAAGATTCAGGAGTAAAGGGGACGCTTCTTATGACTGCAGTCTTCTGCTGGGAAAGAGGAGTACCCATGCCACCAGAAACATCATTGATGAGAACATTTAAAGCTGGTCTGAAGAGTCGTTACTCCTCAAAGGCCATGAAGATCAAATGCTTCTTAGAAGACAGTTCCACAGTCCAACACTTGAGCCAAAGTGCCGAAAGGAGACACATGCAAAAAACAATAAGATGGAAGACGTCCAAATAGGACTCAAAATTGAAATTAGTGCCACAGCCACCTGCTCTATGCATTTAATGAGCGGAGGGTGAAAAGTAGCGGGGGGCAGGAACCCCTTTAAGGGATTTCACTCAGTCAAACATGGTTTGACAAAGTAAAGTCAAGGTCCGCACTAGTGAGAACAGTGTTCTGGAAAGGGCTTCCATCTGCATAATAGTTGGGTCCATTAACCACCAGCATTTGCCTTTTTAAGATGAGACGGCTGAATCCATAGTTAGAAAAGACGACTTATGAACAAAATCCACACCAAAAAGTTACAAGACAAGGAAAGAACAGCCAAAAAAGCATATAAAAATAGAAGGTAGGCGCGGCCTTCAGGGAGCCTTAGGGTGGTGCACACCACATATAGCTGAAAGGGTTTTCTTTAACTTGGAACTAACAGCAGAAGACTGAGATCCCTCAGGGGTAAGCTCTTTCAATAAGAATGTGTGTGGCTCAGAATCAGACAGAGGCACGATAGCACAGAGGCTGCTAATGCCGAGGGAAAGTCAGAATGTGCTGTAGAGCAGTGCTCCCCAACCTTTTTATCGCCGCGGACCGGTCAACGTTTACTGTACCCAGCTGCTGCTGCCTCCTCTCCCCCCTCACGTGCTCGGACTTACCCAGCCAGGGAGTTGTGTGCACTCACTGCAGAGGGCGGGGCTTGTGACACACACATCTCCTGTTACTCACCTCCCCTCCCGCCGCCTGTTACTATGGACGCGGCCGGGAGGGGAGGTGAGTCACAGGACCCGCCCCCTCACTGTGAAGCCCGTCAGCAGTGCGGGGCCCCGCGGCCCGGTACCATTTGATCCACAGACCGGGACCGGTCCGCTGCCCGGGGGTTGGGGACCACTGCTGTAGAGGATGCAGAAGAGCATTTGTGGCCTTTGATCACAGTCAGAAATAAGTGTGTAATTTGAGTCATAAAATCTTGCAGGACCATAGTAAAAACCACAGCTGAGAAGGCAGGGGATCAAACCACACCCAACAGGGCCATAGAGGTCACAGAGGATGGGATAGACACTATTTAGCAGAGGACAGCATGACTCCATAAATTGGCATACTGCAAGCAGTCCCTGTCCCATTATTAAAAAGTGGGACTGTCCTCCACCCCGTGTCTAGATTCTGACATGTTGCAGACGCAGTGTGGTTCGGCAACATTCAGGTACAAGGAAAAAGACAAGGCTTCTGATACTTCCGAAACTTAGACAGCTGGTAACAGGTGAGGGTCAGTGAGTTTTAGATGGCTGGAGGGGACCGAAGTCACTGTATATGGGTAGCAGGAACAGGTCAAAGATTGAAGTTCTATATGGCTCATTACAGCAGGATCAGCACCGGGGGGATTCTTCCCCAATGCAGTATGGCAGGAAAGAGTGCGCTTCCCAATCCGCCCAGCGTATAATGCCAGTGCTTGGCCCAAGAGTGTTAACCTCTTCTACAGCAAAGCCAGCAGAAAATAGGAAACAATACTGCCCAGCGACCAATAAAAGAGAGGGAGTTCACTGTTCTTGGTCCATTCACTTTGGCCAGCGGCTGTGGACCTGGAAAGTGCTCTGCAGCTAACTTAACCAGAAGCGAGTCTAGAAAGAACCCCACACGGATCCCAATACACAAATATCACTTGCAGGTTAGCCCTGCAATGTCCAGTCCGGCGGATGCGGTATGGTTCAAAAGCCAGGATGAGGACAACCACACCGGACAGCTAAAAAAACAGGTGAAACCTCCAGCAGCAGTGCAGAAAGTAGTCCTGAAAACAGCAGAGCTGAAGACATCCATCCTAGGACAATAGCAAAAAACTGAGACATACTGGTAGTGGGAGGGCTAATTACCCTGGACTGGCCTACAGTTTTTTGTTTTCCCGTGTTCCAGTGTCCAATCCTCCTGCAGGTAGCAGTATGAACCGAAGGATTAAAACTTCCTGCATACACTTATCTATTCTCAATGATTTCCTGCATATTCTTGTACTCTTCTTCTGATTTATTTCTTACTTACTGTTCTCTCTTGTTATAGATTTTATATACCTTGAAAATGGGATACCGTATACGCCTCTGCTTTTAGCTGATATTGTTTTTCTTCTATACACAACACGAGTCCTGCTGCATGTATCGTCATGTATTGGCCTGTGTATACAGTATATGATTATGTGATACGGAGGTGTTCCTGGTTCTTCTGTTACTGTCGTATTTTGAATAAACACTGATTTGAACAAAACTTCCTGCGCACTTTAATGGGCGAGAAAGAAACTCTTATGCAATTGTTTACATTTACCTGACTAAAACACTCACAAATGCACACATACTGTGAATATTTTATAAAAACCTGTATACACATCTTAGTCATGACCATAATAAAAAGAAAATACTGTGGGGGGAATTTATCAAAACTGGAGCAGACAAAATGTGGAGCAGTTATGCACGGCAACCAATCAGCATCTCTCTTTCATTTTCAAACCTTTAAAGAGAACTATGAGGTAGGTGGTTTTCCCCATAGTTTTCTTTAGACTCAAAGCTCAGTATATAGGGAGCTATTGCCCGCGATATACTGAGAGCGCCACAGCCGGGACAGATCCCGACAATGCTGTCGAGATCCACCCAGCTGCATGAGTGACAGCTGGCTCTGCCTATCTAGAGGCAGAGCCAGCTGTGCCCACCTCCACCCCGTTCATTCCTCCACTCAGCGCTGGAGGATCGGAGTGGGGTGGGGAAGAATCCCTGCGGAGAGCAGTGACCGTCACCGCTCACTACAGGGAGACGATTGGGAAGTGAGCGGATTGGTACATGTTTCTGCTCACTTCCCGATCAATAGAGCCGACCTGTGACAGCTTCTTTGTCAAAGGTCGGCTCTAACTATGAGTATGAGGGGAGATCACTCACCTCATAGTTCTCCTTTAACTGAAAAAACTGAAGAGATAAGCTGATTGGTTGCCGTGGGCAACTGCTCCAGATTCGGTCTCCTCTAGTTTTGATAAATTCCCCGCTGTATGTACAAAACCACAATTCATTTCCTTTGAAAAAACCACACCACCCAATAAGACACATAGGATGCCAATATATACAGCATATTCTACAAGACTGCCCTCTAGCGTGTCCTTGGAAAACTGCACTTGCATTTCAGTAGGCTTTAGGCTCTGTTCACACCTAGGCGTATTGAATATGCGCGTTTGTCCCGCGATTCGCGGTTAAAAAAACGTGCGGCAAACGCGCGTTTCCGAGGGCTACTTGGCTGTATCCCAATGGAAACACGCGACAAAACGCCGCAAAGAAGCTCATGTACCTTTTCAGGCGTAGGCCGTTTTGTAGCGCGTTCAGACGGGCTGAAATACGGCAAGGTGTGAACCTTACCCATAGAAAACAATTGGATTTTTCTGTTTGAGCGTTCGTAGAGCATTGAAAGCGCTACAAAACGTACAGGTGTGAACCAGGCCTTAGGGATGCTCTGTGGGGGTTGGACTGTAAAAAGGGGAAGACTGCAGTGGCACCTTAAAGTGGGTTTTATCACCACTGGTCTGCTCTAAACATAGGGACAAACTAAATCCTACTTACGTGTCTGTATCCAAGGAAAAGTAATCATAAAGTTTCACTATTCGGGGGTGATCAAGTTCTTTGTGTATTCTATACTCTCTGCAGGCATGCCTACAAACAAACAAATGGGCAGGTTAATAAGGCTGCAGGGTGACGAGACAGGTTCTATTATGAAAGAGCACAAAAAACTATTTACTTGTGGTAATTTTCTTTCTTCTCGTCTCTCCAGCTCTTGTTAAGTTGGTGAATTTTCACAGCAGCATATCTTTGTTCGTAAAGATCAAAAGCCTAAAATAAACATATAATGGCACAGTCAGAATGCAAAGTTATTTTCAAAAAGCATACATATCAATACTCTGCGGAAGGAGGCTAGACTGAAAGTGATGTGCTCAATGTGTCTGCTATTCCACAATATATTAACTCTATTGGCTCATAAGGTGGGTTCATTAACTAGCAGTTACCATTTCTGCAGCACAGTGTATGGTGACAATACAAAGGGCATGGACCTATACGTAAAGTTAAACACAGAGCAAACAGCTAAATACTTACCTATATGCTAAATGCGTTACCGATCACATGATCTGTAATTCAGCCAGCCTTTTCATCCAGGCACACCTACCAGACCACTAACCTTCCTCTGACAGAAAGTGCCGTAGGGGAATATGGAGCCGGCTTCCCGGGCAATTAGGAAGCCGGTTGGAGAGTAATGACCAGCCTCCCGGTTTCCTGATGAGCCGGCTTCCTGGCTACTTACTGATTGGCTGGGAGGCCGGCTTCCCGGCTAATCAGCATCGAGGAGGCCGAACAGCCGCCTCGGTGCTGAATGGCTGGGAAGTCAGTTTCCTGGCCAATCAAATTCGAGCTGGCCAAATCAGGAAGCTGGGTGGCATGTCATTACCCGCCGCCCGGCTTCCTAACTGCCCGGGAAGCTGGCTCCATGCCAGCGGAAGCACCGGTATCAGCGAGTACCGAAAGCAAAACATCGGTACTTGTACTCAATACCAAAAAACGTTTGCATCTCTAGAATTTACCTTTCTTTCTTAAAGTATACACGTGGTCAAAAATGTAAAGGGCGATTTTCCCTTCCCAGGTGAAAGCGCTTCTCATTGGTCAGCGTGGTCAGGAGACTGTGCTGGCCAATGAGTGCTCGCCATTTGCGACTGAAGTTTGAAATACTGAGCACAGGGCTGCTGTGCTGTGTACAGATCGCACACTGGTAGCTGCAGAAGGTACTAATCACCATTCGCTTAAAAGGTAACTCCATTTTCTCAAATTAACCCAGTCTGTACTGTGCTGGCATATCTCATATTGAGTTGTAAACTAGTTTTGAACACGGTCTGATATAAAGTCTAGAAGCATTGTATATTAATGAGAGGAAGCTCAGCCTGTCCCTGGTCTATCTATAGGGAAAGCCAGAGTTTCCTGACAGTTTCCTGTACAGAGAAAGGCCAAAGGCATGCTACACAGAGACATCTATAAAGGTAAGAAATATTATTTAAAAAGTATTTTTAGGTATGCTGTGTCAATAGAAACAAACATATAGGAGGGGTTTTCTCAAATTTTCTGCAAAAGTGGATATACACTTGAAGCACTTAGGCTAGGTTCACACCAGCTGCAGTGCGTTCCGGCCTGATTCTGGCCAGAACGCACTGCATCGCATTGCGGCTGGCTCACTTTTTTGCGGGGCAGAAGGGGGCGTGGTCGGGCCATTGCAGTGGATGGCACCGTAGCCACGCCCTCTGGCCGCAATGCATTGTGCCTGCGGTCTGGTCCGCTGCGATCAAAATAGTGCTGCAAACATGTTGATCGCACCGCACCACAGGCACAATGTGACTGGCGATCCCGTGCGGCCGATCGCATTGCGGCCGGAGGGCGATGCAGTGTGTTCTGGCTTCTGGCCAGAATCGGGCCGGAACGCACTGCATCTGGTGTGAACCTAACCTCAGACATGAAAACATGTAGCAAGAAATCTTACGCCTTGCATTTGTTTCAAACTAGAAAGCAATTTAGTAAGCATTAGGTGCAAAGAATAAGGTAAATTAGTGTTACCTTGTACACTTCACTAAAACCACCTCGACCAAGTAGATGAAGTAATAAATATCTATCGTTCAACGTAGGGTGATCTTTAAATCTGAAAATAAAGAGAAATACAAGTTAAATATAAACATGCAATGCCTTGTGTATAAAAGGTGCCGAAAGTGACCATTTCCTTCATTTACAGAGTGAACTATTATTAGAATTCCTCTCACAGGAAAGCGGAGAGCAAGATGGCTTCTCAACTGACCGCACCAGTCAGGATTTGCTGCATACTATTCTGTCAAACATATCTGGAGTAGAATAGAATAGTTAACCACAGCCATCAGTCCGGTTCAATCACTGGGAAAATAAACCCAGTAGTATGAATTTTGTCAGAGACAAATGCTTCCATTGTTTCCATATTTTCTTGTTCACTTTTCTACATATCGACCACTTTAAGTTAAAGTGCAACTAAAAATGTTTGTGTTTTGGATGCAGTAGGGAATGGATGGATAGGGAATGGACAGAACTGTCCTTGTGTCCACTGGGCAGATTTCCTCCTACTATCTATCCTGGGCGATTCCAAATTTTTGTAGCACAGCAGGGAAAAGTTAGATCTCTGTCGGGTGTATTTATTCTTTTTGTGTTTTCCTAAAAGCAGTTATCCGCTATGCTGGTTATTTCATTCAATCAGTAAAGTTTTTCCTACAGGTCAGGTTGGCATCAGTATCAGACTGCACTCTCTGTCCTGCACAGCCATTAATAAGCATGACAACATGATCTTAACCACAGCAGTGGAAAGTTCCTGTAAGAAATGTATCTTTCAGAAGCTGTATTGTCTTGCGTGTCCAAACACCCTCTACAGTCCAAGATTTCTTAAAATTAACCCTTGCAGTGTGGCTACCCCTATTTTAAAAAATCCCGGAATTCTTACTTAGGGTACAGTCACACTGGGCTATTATGTGTGGCTGGGGATTTCTGTGGCAAGAACCTATGGAATCCTGCAGCAGGAATCCCAGGTATGTCTGTACAGATGTGGCCACTGTGCCAGTTCAAGAAAATGACAGGCTGACAGCGGCCGCTTCTGTCAGGTGCAGTCTGCATGTAAATCTACATGGAACGATCAGGATAAAGCATTGTCCCTAGACACAATCTGTCCGTGGAATCCCCAGCCGCGTCCGTAAAGTAGTATTAAAGTGACATTAAACCCTCAGATTTTTTAACATAAACCAGTACTGCAATGTGCGCTTTACTGTAATCCATGGTAGTTTCCCTTCTCTTTGCGGCTCTTCCTTTTAAATCTGTATCTCTTCTCATGCTTGGGGAGAACTTGCCTTTGCAGCTGAGTGCCTCTTCCTGTAGTGCTGGCTCAAGTTGTGAACCTACACACAGGACACCATGTATCCATTCCAGAGACAAGGCAGTCTGCTGTAAAACAGAAGTTCTGCCCAGCATGAGAAGAGATACGGATTTAAAAGGAAGAGCAGCAAAGAGAAGGGAAACTACCATGGATTAAGTAAGGCGCACATTACAGTATTGTTTTATGTTAAAGAATCTGAGGGTTTAATGTCACTTTAAAGGCTGGGCATTTTTTACCTTAATGCATTAAAGAAAAAAATGCCCAGTACCTTTCTGACTGCCACATCCCCCCCACACTTACCTGTCACCGGTCCCCACAGCAATCCTCCATCCCAAACTTCCTGGTTGTGGGGGGAGGAGATTGAGGGCAGAGAAGCCATAGGCTCCTTCTGCCGTCAATCAACCTGTGGGACAGGGAGGAGGAGCGTGGCATGTCGCAGGGCTGTGTGCGTCTATTGACACACACGGCTATTGCAGGCACAGCCGTGAACGGGCACACATGGGTGCCTCCACAGCAGCTGCTGGTGGCACCCGTGCAGGGGGCGGTGGGGAGAGAGGATGCAGGGACCCACTATAAAACGAGGAAATTAGAAATTTAAAAAAAAACAAAAAACCCCCAAAGATCTGTTATAAAGAAGGCCTCCCAGTGATAAAAATAAATTAAAAAAACGAAAGCTTTAATAATCACTAAGTCCCGTGTGAATGAGGCCAAAAGCCCAAACTTTCTTTTTATCATTTGGATTAGAGTAGGGGAGGATTATAACTGCTGTCAGTTTTTTTGCCAACTGTGTCTCATTAGAGAAATTTCCCTTCACTTTATTTCCTGAAGACTTGACTGGAGGGGAGAGGATATCTTTCTGGTGTGAAAAAATCCCCTCCTAGACAGTGGTCCTGGCACAAAATTTGGTAGTCACCCTCACAGTCATCAGTGATACTGCTGATCAAAACCGTTAGAGAGAGTGACCATCCACAATGGGGACACAGCAATTAAAAGTACACATGCTATTAATAGTGGTGTAGGTACATCAAGACAATATAAAAAACAGTCAATGCATTTCAAGTTGGGATGCACGGATACCGTTTTTTTCGGTATCGAGTAGGAGTACTGATATTTATATTTCGGTGCTCACTGATACTGATACTGGGAAGCCAAATCCATGCTGTTTGACCGGCTCGATGCTGATTGGCCCCTCACCCATCCATTCCTCCAATCAGCGCTAGAGGAACGGAGAGGAGGGGACTGACTGTTCTCTGCAGGGAGAAGATCGGGAACTGAGCGATCAGCGATATGTGATCACTCAGTTCTCGATCTATAGAGCCAACGTGACAGCTCCAGTGCCACACGTCGGCTCTAACTATGGGGATGAGTATTTCACTCGCCCCATAATTCTCCTTTAAAACCGACCTCCAACAACCTCAAGAATGACTAGGGTATGGTTGTATATCAATGTTCATTAAACAAAACCAATGTCAAACAATCCAGCCAAAATCATTCAAATGTGGAAACAGTTTTAGGTCTGCAAGCTCATCAAGGCAATTGGGGTTTTTTGTGATCAGGGAGTTCCGTCATTATCGTGGCAAATTCTGAGAGTCCAGCTACAGCCCAATCCAAAACTTGTGCTGTTCATACTACATGACAAATGCATAATTACGAGGAGAGGCAAATATACAAAACTAATGATTTGTCCTTACTGTGAGTTGTCTTCATTGTTAATTCTTTTCAGTTCTCGTATGTGCAGATTTCGAACCCTTTCTAAACGTTCCAGTTCTGCCTGGATCTCTGCTTCCTCCTGCATAGGCAGTAAAGTGTTATAATGATTCGTATAGATAGATCTATCACTGGAGACAGAAACAAAACTGAGGCATATAGTTGTGGAGGCCCTGGTTTAAAAAGCATTTTTGTTGGCCTAAACAGCAAATCAGAGAGGAGGTGTACATTAAAGATGCCCATACACCTTGCGATTATTGTACGATAATCGCTGGAAATCCCGCGATCGTACGATAATCGGCAGGTGCATGGAAGGCGTGCGACCGTTTCTACTGTACGGTCGCACGTCTTTTGTCGAAGGAGCACGCTAGAAAACCCGCCGAGAATCGTACGATTGTCGGCGGGTTAGTGGTGTGCTCGTTCGACAACTGCTGAACGGGCCGGTGTGCGCACGCGCACACTGCCTGTTCAGCATTGCGGTCATCAGAAGCCCTCACCTGAGCGAGGCGGGCTTCCGATGATCACAAGTACAATCTGCCTGTCCAAGATGGGTAGATCGTACAAGCTTTTAATTAGCTTACAACCATCGCAAGACAAATGTCTTGCGATGGTTGTAAGGTGTATGGGCACCTTTAGAGCAAGGGCAAGCACCATTACAGATGTACAGTATTATACACTGATCAGCCATAACATTATGACCACTGACAGGTGAAGTGAATAACATTGATTATCTCATTACATTGGCACTTGGAGGTGGGTGCGATATAAGTGAACATTTTGTCCCTAAAGTTGATGTGCTGGAAGCAGAGAAAAAAAATGGACAAGCATAAGGATACAGTAAGGATTTGAGCATGCCAAAATGATAGCTAGATGATTTGGTCAGTGCAATTCCGAAACTGCAGCTCTTGTGGGATATTCCTTGCCTGCAGTGGTCAGGAGTTCAAGGTGTGGCCTCCAATTTCCCCAGATCTCAATCCAATAGAGCATCTGTGGGATGTACTGGGAAAAAAGTCCAATACATGGAGGCCCCACCTTCTAAAGTACAGGACTTAAAGGATCTGCTACTGATGGCTTGGTGCCAGATACCACAGAATACCTTCAGAGGCCTAGTGGAGTCCATGCCTTGATGGGTCAGGGCTGTCTTGGCGGCAAAAGGGGACCTACTCAATATTAGGCAGGTGGTCATAATGTTATGGCTGATCAGTCTATATCCTATGCTATAAATCTTACAACCCTGGTTATGCAATGAATACAGATTTACTTTATGCACTATAAAAAGGGATACATATTGTATTTTCAATGTGCGCAGACTTCAAATAATTTTACGGTTTACCTCACATTAATGTAATTTTTAGTGCGACTTTCACAAATTTAAAGACTTGTTCTTTGCTATTTTATTAAACTCCATAATAAACTAATTCTTCGAGCAACTATTTTCATACAATGCCAACACTGAGCAAAAGGCCTAACAGAAGTCACATTATTGTTTCCGGTGCAATCTGGCATTCACAGGGTTAAAAATTAGGCTGTCAGAGTAATCCAGCCGAGTTCAGGGAATCCATTAGACAGTTCAAGGCTTGAAAACTGTCCTGATTTTCAGTGTGCACTATTTAGAACGGAAAGCCGAGCTTGGCAAGGAGCATTTATTTCCCCAAAAGATTAGTTAACCAGCTCTATTGTTGTCTACAAGGAGCGCAGCTTCCTCAGGTACCCAAATCAATTCTGCCATTGACTGAAATGTATAGGAGTGAAGCACAGATGACAATGTGCTACAGACAGCAGCAGGAAGCTAAATCAGCAGCCATTGTTCCCCATTCTGCAGTGGAAAGTGGCTGAAACACAACCTGAATACCATTTACAGTGTTTGTTTACTCAATGAATGCAGCAAATTCCCTAGAAGAGCAGAAGCAACGCCACTACCAAGAGAGGGTGATGTTTTTTAATGAAAGAGCAAAAAAGAAAAGAAAAGGGGAGCCGAAAATGAAATCTGCAGCTAGAGAACATGGAAAATTCCTACTGACACACATACCTTTTTCAAATGCCCAAGTCGGAGTTTAAAAATCTCTTCCTGCTCGTGGTATTCGGCTAACGTTAACCTGAGCAAGCAAAAAGAACAGTAAGAAAACAAGGCAGACTATACTGTGATGAACGCACAGGAAACCTGTCCATTCCACGCATACTTCAAAGATGACCTAGGATATTGTTAAAGTATATCTGCAAAATAAAGGTCTATGAAGAGTATAACATGACTTCCTTGACATCTCAAGGGAAGCTGAAAGAGGTTTCAAAGGGTTTCACTTTAAAATAAAAAAAAATAAACCTATGGTCATCAGCTTTGAGTTAGGTTACCTTTTCAGATTTTTGGGGAAAACGTGAACTAACCCTATAAAGCAGGGGTGGGCAACTGCGGCCTTCTAGTTGTGGAACTATAAGTCCCATGAGGCATTGCAAGACTGACAGTTAGCCCTCATTCACACGAGAAACGCGCGGCCCATACAGCTCCGTGCACGGCCGTATCGGGAAGGACAGGTGTTGCGTGTGATTTGTAAGCAGAAGCCTGTCCTTTTCTATGGGAGTATGCGGCCGTACGCCGCCCTACGCTCACCCGTGCGGGTGTCCCTGCTCGGATGCAGACAGGATCCATCCTGTCGGCGTACGAGTACGGACACCCGCATCCATATGGACGTGCAGGGCGGGTGAAAATAGGGCGACGTAAAGCCGCGTACTCCAATAGAGAAGGACAGGCTGCTGCGTACAAGCACCTGTCCTTCCCGGGAGCAGTCCGATACGGCCGTGCACGCAGCACGAATCTGTACGGGCCGCTGTTTCTCGTGTGAATGAGGGCAAACAGAAAGAGGTTTGAAAGACTCCCAAAAGGGAGAGGCCATGTTGGGATTTGTAGTTAAAGCACAGCTGGAGGGCCGGAGTTGCCAACCATGATTTAAAGATTGCTGAAAGCTGTGCGAGGTCCATGCTGTGTAGTTTATATTGTAAAAAGCATTATAGCCTGTGAAATAAAGCACTGGACATATTCTCTAAGAAAACATTGGTGGATATGCTCAAAATTTAAAAACACACCTAATCTAAAATGTCTTTGTTTCTCACATGTTTCTGCTCTCACCAATAAGAACATACAAAGTTTCACACGCCTGTATCTTGTATTTGTAGGTTATTTGTACATGGCACATTACAGTGAAACCATTAAAAGGAGAACTATGTGGTCAGGGCTTTTCCCCATAGTTCTCCTCAGGGTAACGGGAGGACACAAACTAGCGTCCTCCCGTTACCCTAAGCATTATCCTTATCTTTAAAATAGCAACCAAGACACCTTTAGAAATGTTTAGCAATGGCAATCTACAAACAGATATTTATAGATAAATTGCTGACTTTTTATTATTTGTATACCTTATTTTTCTTTTCCTCCCTATTCTTCTCACAGTGGCCATTTTTACTAAGGGCAGATTAATCCAATCTCCCAATTGGTAGTGTTCCACTGTTGGTTCTGAGGAAGGAGGCGTGACCTCTCAAACGCGTAAACCAATTCACTACCAGGGAAGATGAACAGCCGGTGGATATGCACCTTTCGTTCTGACCCTTTTATGCCCGTTTTTATTCGTCCTTTGTGAGTAACTTTATACCATTTTTTAAATTTGTTTATTACAAAGTTTTTATGCGATGGAGGCGCTCTCTGTGTCTTGTCATATGGAGCCACCCTGCTTCCCAGTCCTCCTTCTTCAAGCAAGTAGATGGACAACTGCTGGAGACTGTGCTGTCCCTTGTGATCTTGTACTGGACAGGAAGTTCAGGGTAGCAGAGCTGGAGCCAGCTGTTCACAAACATGACTAACTGCTTGTGCAAAAATGTTAAGAAATACTAAGCTGTACTGTATATTCAATCCATCATCATCTGGTCTTACAATAGCTACTGCAACTGCGCAGAAACAAAAAGCCAGCATGCGTCTCACCCTGCAAGCAGCCTGACAAGTCTAGAATAGGATTTAGATAAGAGGTGGCCTTTAAATGAAACCTTTGAATGTCAAGTTTATTTAACCTTCTCTTCAGGGCATTTTGTATCTCTCAACCAATGCAGATTAAACCATGGTATTTTATTGTTCATCCATGAGGGATATTTATGGAAATCTCAGACACCACATGTTAAGTTACCATAAATATTTGTGTTTTCGGTTAAGTTAAATATTTAGATTATTCGTGAATTACTTGTAGCCGGCAGCCTGATACCAGAAGTTCCAATATCGGGATAGGCATTGGGAGCATTTGGCCGAGTACTCGCCCAAATACTCTGATTGGCACCGATACAGATACTAGTATCGGTGCATCCCTAATAGCAACTGCACCTTGAGGCTAACAGCTATGATTTCACTAGTTGGAGCTAGTTTGCGTGATTGTGATTTGCAGTTTTAAATAAATAAATAGGAGAATATCTTTATTTTCTTGAAAGTGTTCTGTTCCTAGCTATCCTTATGTAAAATAAAACCAGGTGATTGACATATTTTGACATTATACTGGTTCCTTTTTGACAGTCTGGAGAGTATGTCATCATAAAAAAAGTTAAGAACCCCTGGTTTAATGTAAAAAGATAACAGGGGGAAGAAACTTACAATTGGGGTAAAGTAGGTTTTAAAAAAGGATCATTCTCTGCCCCGTTGACAGCTTTGTTTTTCCTCTGCTTTGGTTCGGAGTTGGAGGACGGGGTCTGAGCGTTGTTGGTAGATGGAGGTTTTCGCTTTGCCAGTAGTTTTCTTTGTCGTTCAATATCTTCTCTCTGCTGATTCACCCATTCTTGCTGCCTGCAAAACAGCCACAGACAGAAACATATAGTTGAATAAATGATACGCTGAGAATACTTTAATATAAAACTATGTAGAAGACACTGTTTCCAGGCAACGACCTCAAGCATTGTTTGTTCATTCCGCTGCAGGAGTGTCAATCATTGTGTGTATTGCAGCAATCTAACAAACTTCACTAACAGACGTGTGGGCACCATTCGACAGGGGGAAGAGGTCTCGTTTATAATGTAGGTGTTCATATATTTTTTAGCGTGGCAGTACATCTAAACATGCAAGTTCTGATCATTAAAAGGTGAATACCCATGGAGGCAAAGGAAGGGGGGACCAAACATCTCCTGCACCAGCCTATCCTGAAAGAAACCTGTAACCGGAGAAATCTGACAGAAGTCACTGCTCATCTCCTATGATTACTAGTTGCATGGCTGTCACAGGTCTGGCCAACGGACACATGAATGGCATGGAGATGTCAAAGTCTAGGGCTGCAGCTAACGATTATTTTCATTATCAATTAGTTGCCTGATTTTTTTTCGATCAACTGGTTGCATTAAAAAAAAAAAAAAAAAAAACTCTCTCTCTCTCTCATCCATAGTGAGAATAGTTGCCAAGTAGTCTCATAAATCGATTAATTGTTGCAGCCCTATCAAAGTCAGACATCAGAACTCCGCTGCGTACTTGTTTTCAGGTCAGTGCCTCAGAAAATAACGAAACCACTGCAACTACATATAAGCCAGACAACTAGCATTTTAACAAGAAGTAGTTCTGCTTCCTTACCTTTGCTTCCCAAGCCTTCTGACTGGGTACTGAAGGAGCAGCGGGCACAATAGGGTCATGTCTGACCTCTCATTAACAGCTCTACCTCCCTTGCCATTAAGACCCTCTCCTCACACTACAGCAGGAGAAGCCCCAAAGCTCCCTGGGCAATCTTTGCACTGTAATATTAGAATCGGACAGTACAGTATTCCATAGTCCCAAAAGGAGGAACAATCAAGTGAACACAAATTGTAAACAAAAATGCATTTGAAAGAAGAAAGTAGCAAAACAAATGTGGTAAGCAAGATGATTGCTTGGACTTTCTTTTTCTTACAATACCCAGATAACCAGAGCATGACCGTTGCAAAAGAAATGATGACTTTTCCATAATGGAAAAAAATGCTTCCTGAAGCTCTCTAACTTTTGTATTATTTATGCCACGTTGATTATGTCTGTCTGCAGAGCTCTAGACAGGCCCCGTAAAGTTTCCTTGGCTGATCTGCCAGCAGAACACAATGACATCACTTGGCGACTGAGTAACAATTCTGCAAATTCAAAAACAGGAGACTAACTTGACAAGATTCTGAAAAGCAAATCCATCTGTCCACTGTTCTGTAAACGAGGCCCCGTGCCGGACGGTGGTGAAGTGTCCTAGCCGTAATCTGTCCTGCATACTCTTCTCTCTGCTTGCCAATTTCTCCTGAGTGCTCTGAAAACACAGAAAGGAAAAAAAAAAAAAAGTCATCCTAGATGGTCACATGGGAAATAATCACAAAAGTGTGAAATCCTAAAAGTTTGATTACACAAAACTCCTATGATTTAGAGTACTACTGAGAAACAAACCGAAGCAACAATGGAGTAAGCACACGTTTCTGATCAGAACCACTGCAGACTCATAATAAGCTGGAGGCCCCACATCACTGTGACCTCTATGGCTCTATATCAGGCTAAATGCCAGCTGGAGGCCCTCTGTATCAACATCCATGCCAGCGCCTCTGTAATGTCAGCACCTCTGTTTCACCTGTTATGCCAGCTAGAGGCCCCTTAGTCTCCATTCTAGCTATAGACCCAGATATTAGAGACCTCAATGTCTCTGTATCAGCCTCCATGCCAGCTGGAAGTCCCAATTTCAAAAGCAACTTTAGCCTGTCTGTATCGACATCCATGTCAGCCCCTCTGTAATGTCAGCACCTCTGTATCACCCATTATGCCAGCTAGAGGCCACTTAGTCTCCATGCTAGCTATAGTCTCAGATATTACAGAGACCTCAATGTCTCTGTATCAACTTCCATGCCAGCTGGAAGTCCCAATATCAGGGCAACTTTAGCACCTCTGTATCAGCATCCATGCCAGCTCCTCTGTATCAACTGTTATGCCAGCTAGAGACCCCAATATCAGGGCAACCTCAATGTCTCTGTATCAGCCTCCATGCCAGCTGGAGGCTCCTATATCACAGTGACCTCTTCCACTGATGGCACAGAAAAGTCACTGGGCTCCAAAAATATGAATCAAATAGACCAGGTCTAACCTGGTAATTTCATTCTACTGTATTTTCCACAATACTTCAAGTCCTCTCTCTGCTGATACAGAAGCAAAGGAGAAGAGCAAAAGTCATTACTTGCCAAGGGAATAGGATTTCATTGTATTTAGAATTAAGCCCGACCAAATGCCATCCCTTGTCTTATAAAAGTATCTAATAAGGGTTCACTCACTGCAAAGAAACATAGGCGGGGAGGTCAAACCATTAGTACAGGTAATAGCAGGCAACATATGCTATCTGTTCTTAGGGCTGACAGGTTGAGCAGACTCTGACTGCATGTTTTCTTTCACTGACAGTACAGCATGGCTGCTTTGTTGAGTACATTATAAGATTTATAAAGACTGGAAAGAATAGAACACACTGAACAATAATAGGTCCTTGGAATAAAGTTCATTTTAGATTTCCTTACCGATTCAAAGCAAACACCTTCATAGGTGCTGCTATTCCTCCAGCGTGCTGGACAATAGAGAACTACTTTTTCCTCCTGTTATGTATACTCCCAGTGTACAAAATGTTTGTAGCAGCTATGCATCTCTCTTGTTTTCTCTGGTGATTTGTACCTGGCTACAAAACTGTATAAAGTTACATATCACCGGTATGATATGGCCGTCAGCAGCTGCGCTGGATCCCATGACTACTTCTGTTATCCAATGCAGCTACTTTCTGAAGCCGGAAATTTTGGAGCTGCAGCAAGTGACTTAACTACAAGTTGCGGAGACACAGACCTTTGTATCAACTGCAATTCTGTGATCCTTGGCAACAAAAATTCCTAGGGCCACGTCAGAGTGGCATCTTTGTAGCACCTACAAACCCCCTGCTTCATTTATATGGCATTTTGTAGCTGGGAACTAAGTACATTGCTTATCTAGGCAGCTATAACTTGCTGGTGTGCCATGGTCATCAACAGGTGCACTGGATAACATAAGTAGCCACTAAAGCTTACAGATCTGAAGTTCTACATCACAGATCTCAGATGACTGCACTTATTTATTTCCTAGGAAACAAAAATGCTAAGGAAAGTGATTCTGCAGCTGCAACAAATCACTGCTACAGATGTGTGCATTCTGCTTGCATTTGAAGATTCAGTTTACAGAGGTTTCAGAGATTCATCATTCAGATTATTTATAGGTGCATTTGACTTGCAGTTGACCTCCTAGTAGGCTAACTCATGCTTTTGTATTCTCATTGACCTGTATGGGCAAAGAAGCAGTTCTGAAGCAAACAAAAGTCAGTCAATCCAGGCCCTTAGGCTGCCAGCACTATGCAAGGCAAAAGGACCTCAACTGGCTCAGCGTCGATCCTCCCGCTTCCAGATTCAGTGCTGCTATGCATGATAATACTGAATGCTAACATAAAGACAGATTTTGTTACTTTTACTACCCAACTTGGAAAGAACATGCCATGAATTTTAACAAATACATAATTGGATCGGAGTGTTTTTGTTTTCTATATTCCTGGAATTTTGTTTTAGAGAACTAAAAGATAAATGCTGAATGGGTGATATGGATTAATGCAATTTTCCTTAAAGGAAAGCCTGGAAGACCGGTTGTGACCCATCACTCACCTTTTCAATGAGAAGTTTCTTGCTCATTGAAATACATTTATTTAATCTTTCTTTGTATTTTTCAAGGATTTTCTGCTGTTCGTCTATTTGTCGCCTAAGGTCACAGTTCGTCTGCGAGTGAAACAGAGAAAAAACATGGTCATAAAAAGACAATCAGAAAAGCTTTTTGATTGATATATATAAGAGAGAAAGAGAGCGAGACACAGAGAGCGAGACACAGAGAGCGAGACACAGAGAGCGAGACACAGAGAGCGAGACACACAGAGAGCGAGACACAGAGAGCGAGACACAGAGAGCGAGATTCTTTGAACTGTCCATTCAAAGAATGGACAGTTGAAAGAGAAGCAGCACACACTGATATGCTCATCTCTCGTCACTTTGCTCACTCCTCCTATCATCATGTTTCTTGTACTGTTGCACAACTGATCTGCTCCGTGTGATGCTTCTCGGTTGTACACGGGAAACCAAGAAGCCGATTCCAAGCCAAAGTCATGTACTTACACTGCTTGCATTTAAAAGTACACTTTTAAGGATGTACAGTATTATTGACAAAGCTCCTTAACCGGTGTGTTATATCTGCCTTGCGTTTAGCTTTAAGCCCTTTATAGTGTATAGATGCAGCTAATTAGAGGGTCATTGTTCTGCTAGAAAACCAGAAGAATTGTTAAATGAAAGTTGATAATTAAAAACAAAAAGTGTGTGCAGTGTTGCTGCTTTGAATAATAAACCATCTGCTGAAGGCGAAGCAGGAAACTGAAATGCGCCTCAATTCAATGAGGGTAAAAGGGATTTGCCTTGAATGCCTGGTTCCTTTGTGTGTGGCAGCTCACATCACTATTCATCAGCACAAGATAATTGTGCTACCGGCAGGTCCCAACAAAATTACCTTCTCCCGCTCCTGAAGACACTTTCTACAACCGTATTACTACCATTTACTGTCAATCCTCTCCTATTTATCGGCAGAAGACTTATTTATAGAAGGATGCAGTGCAAGATATTTATAGTGCTCCTCTTGTATTAGTTGTATAGAAGCCCAGTCAGCCGCTAGCAGCAATACAGCATGAAAGCTCCATGAGAGAAGTTCTGTAATCACAATATGGCTGAAACAAGTCAAGGACATTACAAGGTCTCCACTGTGAAGCATTACACACCCTGACAATGCACAAGTGCTGATACAAGCACAGGGATGACAAGGCATTGGTACAAAGTGCTTGTAGAAATAACTACACTTTTGTTAGACAATAGTGCTAATGAGGGCAATGAAAAAATACTGAAAAGGTCAAACAATTTATTTCTGAAATAACCCTCTCCCATTTGCATACATTTCTCAGAGAGCTTTGCTGAAGTCTCCCTATACTCTCCGGAGGGCGTCAGGAGGTAAGATGCTGATCTCCCTCCGTACTGTAAATGCGGAGGTAATGTGTAATACATCACTTCCGCATTCACCTGTCAGTCATCTGGCTGCTATAGCCAGAGAGAAGAAGCTGATGAAGCAGATCTCTGCTTTATCCGCTTCTTTGGGGGTCCCCAGGTGACATTAGGGGTCTTAGAGACCCCTAATGTCTCCATAAAGAGGACCTGTCAGTGTGCCTTTGCTATTGGCATGACGGAATAAATGTCAAAGTACCGCAGCGCTGAATACTGAAAAATGGCCTGGACAGGAAGGGGGTTTAACACCGCGGACTTCAAGTGGTTAAGTCAAAGAAGAGGTCGATAAAACCGTAGATACAGTAAACTGCTGGATGCATCTATCCTGCACTCAGGGACAGTCTTCTATCCCAAACCGCATGTAATAGTTTCATATACGATTATACACCGACTGCCGATAACAGATCTAGCTGCTGTCACTTACTTAAACCGGTACAACACTCACTTCGCAACAGGGACACCTAGCATTTCTGCCACAAGAATCCCGTCACAAGTTCACAAGTGAATGGGGCCTTAGACATGTGCTCATGACTGCTTATAAGTGGATCTATATTCTGTGGATGCCAACCTTTTCCACTAGATCCTAAAGATCCTAAAGAGTACTTAATATGCTCCTCTTCCATGTATCTATTGCTTACACCATGAACAAGTACTTAAATACTACCATCTACTCTAAAGCTTCATTCACACTAGTTGTGAATGTGCATTTTGGGATTCCTGCTGCAGGAACCTACAAATTCCTGCAGCAGGAATCTCAAATATGCCGCTTAGAAGCGACCGCTGTTACCCATTCAAGTTAATGATCGAAATTAGGAATAGATCACGATCCCTAGGTGCTAGACAGATGCGGGATCTCTAGGGATAGCGATCTATTCCTAACCTCATGTAATCATGTTGGAGCACTGCTTTCAAATGCGGCCGCTGTCACCCGATCATTAACTGGAATGGGCAACAGCAGCCTTTCTAAATGGCATTTTTGGGATTCCTGCCACAAGAATCCCAAAACACACGTTAACAACTAGTGTGAACGAAGCCTTATTTCCTGCTCTGAATTTGAAAAAAAACCCTGAATTTGCAAAAGCCACCGTTGCCTCTTGCAATCCCATATGCAGAGTTCAGACCGGGAGAGGAAGGGCAAGCATAGGAGCAAATGAGTTGACGTGGAAGAGAACATAGTGAGCAGAGGAATGGACATCATCAGTCTCTGGTTCTTTCACTGCCCACTCAACCCCCTTGGGTTGGGACGATGACACCACCGTATTTATTATTTGTAAGTTGTATTCATCTTGAGGATGCACGCTTAATCAAAAATATTTTAGGGTGTTTTCCTTACCCTGAGCAAATCATCTATTCTGCCTTCTTTTTTCTCCAGATCCTGATTTTTATTACTTTCTAATGCAGCAAGTTTCATCATTGTAAGATCCGTCTAAAAGAAAACACAAAACATTTACTTCAAAATAAGAATTATAGAAAAAAAAAAAATGCAGTTTCCAATCGTTTTATCATTGACAGAAGTGTTTGATGCTACAGTTGTTCTGCAACCAATGAAAAAAATGTTTAAAACACCACATTATATAATACTTACTTGAATTAGTTTATATGATAATTGTTTTGTGGGTGTTAGAAGATGGTCCGCAAACGCTAACGCAGTAGGAGAAGGACTATTCTGTCGGACCTAAAAGGAAAAGAAAAGTTGGCTTTATTAATTTTCTAGAAAACCAGTTATCAGCATGTTTTTTTTAATTACAAGTATTTATATAGCGCCAACAATTTACACAGCGCTTTACATACTGCACATTCACATCAGTCCCTATCCTCAAGGAGCTTACTATCTAAACATCCCTATTGTACACGCATACACACAGGGCCAAACAGGAGCCAATTAACCTTCTAGCATGTCTTCGGAGTGTGGGAGGAAACCCACACAAGCACAGGGAGAACAAGCAAACTCCTGGCTGGGATATGAACCAGGGACCCCAGTGCTACAAGGCAGAGGCACTAGCCACTAGCCCACTGTGCTGTCCATGTGAAAAACATACAAAACACAGATACTAAAAAGGTTAAAGCTAAACTCCAGTGTAATGGCCAAATACACAGATAAAACCCATAGATGTCTGCTCACTAAACATTAAAAATTAGGTGATGTTTTATTAATTGTCCAACAAGCAGGAAGGTAACAAAAGAAACAAGTAGCGGTATCACTGTTCTGGCTAAACAGAAGCAGATGTGTGAACAATGAAACTGACTGAATGGAATTATAAAACATTTGACACGTATACACATATATGAGTTTCAACTGCACATTAAGCTCATTTAAAGGGCATCTATGGTTAAAAATATATATACGGCAGAGAGCCGTGACAGGATCGAGAGGTGAGCGAACCTGGTATGTGTTCGCTCACCTCCCGAACACATATATAT